>NC_091169.1:13318450-13620950 GCF_040958095.1 Procambarus clarkii | reverse complement strand
CAAGGCGAGGCTTATCTGTCACACAGATAACAATAACACTATTAACATCATGATGATAGTAGTAGTAGTAATAATAATAATAATAATAATAATAATAATAATAATAATAATAATAAAAGCACACTTATGTATTCGTGTAATTTATATAAAGATTTACAGCAAGTCTTTCAGACTCTCCTGAGTTATTTGTGAAGGTGTGAGTGTGTGGTCAGGATGAGACTTCAATCTCAACCACAAGGCATTAGTAGCTGAGATGTAGGTGTCAGTGGCATGATACACAAATAATAACATCATTTAAGGCAATGAGGTGACTTGGACGAGCGTCCTGGTGGTTCCCAGACGCACACCTCAACCCACTCGGCCACATGACACAAGTCAATCAACCTGAAACTCTACTAAATTCACTGATGTGGTCAATAGGCTCCAAATGGTACCACACTGGCCTATCAGTAGTGATGTCCTCACCCTCACACCCTGGTATGTCAGTAGTGTGGTGAAAGAGGTATAGACGGTGTCAAGTGTGTGGTGAGTGAGGTATGTATGGTGTCAAGTGTGTGGTGAGTGAGATATAGACGGTGTCTAGTGTGAAGTGAATGAGGTGTACCTGGTTGGTTGCTAGCTGGTTGATGGGGTTCTGGGAGTTCTTCTACTCCCCTAGCCCGGCCCGAGGCCAAGCTTCACTTGTTTGAGTTTGGTCCACTAGGCTGTTGCTTGGAGCGGCCCGCAGGCCCACATACCCACCACAGTCCTGTTGGTCCGGCACTCCCTGAAGAAAACAATCTAGTTTCCTCTTGAAGATGTCCACGGTTGTTCCGGCAATATTTCTTATGCTCGCTGGGAGGGTGTTGAACAACCGCGGAACTCTGATGTTTATGCAGTGTTCTCTGATTGTGCCTATGGCACCTCTGCTCTTCACTGGTTCTATTCTGCATTTTCTTCCATATCGTTCACTCCAGTATGTTGTTATTTTACTGCGTAGATTTGGTACTTGGCCCTCCAGTATCTTCCACGTGTATATTATTTGATATCTCTCTCGTCTTTTGCCCAACCACATGGGTTGGACAGTAGCACTTCGGTGTCGCTTCATGCAGGTAAGCGTTCAATCCCTGATTGTCCAAGTGGTTGGGCACCCTTCCTTTTCCCCCCACCTCCGTCCCATCCCAAATCCTTATCCTGACTCCTTCCCACTGTTATATAGTCGTAATGGCTTGGCGCTTTCCCCTGTTAGTTTCCTTCCCTTTTCTCTCGTCTCCTTTCTAGTGAGTACATTTGGAGAGCTTTGAGACGATCCCAATAATTTAGGTGCTTTATCGCATCTATGCGTGCCGTATATGTTCACTGTATTCCCTCTATTTCAGCAATCTCTCCTGCTCTGAAGGGGAAAGTGAGTACCGAGCAGTACTCAAGACGGGACAGCACAAGTGAGTTGAAGTGTACAACCATTGTGATGGGATCTCTGGATTTGAAAGTTCTTGTAATCCATCCGATCATTCCTGGCTGACGCAATATTTGCTTGGTTATGCTCCCTAAACGTTAGGTCGTCAGACATCATTATTTCCAAATCTTTGACATGCTGTTTTCCTACTATGGCCACATTTGTAGGAAAACAGCATGTAAAGGATTTGGGAGTAATGATGTCTGACGACATCATCGTATAGACGATGTCAAGTGTGGTGAGTGAGATATAGGTGATGTCAAGTGTGGTGAATGAGGTATATATAGTGTCAAGTGTGTTGTGAGTGAGGTATAGATAGTGTCAACTGTGTTGAATGAGGAATAGGTGGTATCAAGTGTGTGATGAGTGAGGTATAGACGGTGTTAACTGAGGAGAGGTATAAATGGTGTCTATTGTGGTGAGTTAGGTATAGATAGGGTCAAGTGTGTTGAATGAGGTATAGATGTTGTCAAGTGTGTGATGTGTGAGGAATAGATGGTGTAAAGTGTGCGGTGAGTGAGGTATAGATGGTGTAAATTGTTTGGTGAGTAACTTATAGATGGAGTCTAGTGTGTGGTGAGTGGGCTATAGACGGTGTCTAGTGAGTGGTGAGTGAGGTATGGATGTTTTCAAGTATGTGTTGAATGAGGTATAGATGGTGTCAAGTGTGTGCAGAGTGAGGTATAGACGGTGTTGGAAATAAACCAACATTTAATTGTCGTTTGTATGCTAAACACAGCATTTACTAACATTAATAACATGTAGAACTAATTTAAATTAATATTTTCTCTACTGCATATTCTTTGCCAAATTCTTCCTACTTGGCATGTCGATATTGCGCTAGAGAACTCCGCAGAGGTATAAATACTATCTACATATTACAGAATTAAGTAATATTCTCACTTTCTGTCAGTATTCTTTCTAAATAATTATATACTGACAGTATAGCAACCAGTGATCTGATATTAGCGTGTTATCAGCTAGAGATCACTATCTAACAGTTTATCTGTTATAATAAATCGTCATGGAGGAACCAGAAATTTCCCTCCATTTCTCGTCTAATAAGAATCTTGTTCATATTAATTATTACCTGACGAGAATTAATATAACATCTAACTCTCTGTATTGTCAACCCCAGTTTTATCATCTCATTAAGTACAGTAATTATAAGGAAAAGAATTTTCCATTTCTGCTGAAACACGTTTGCGCCTGCGCGGACGAGACGGGGTAGAGGGAGAGAGGAGGAGCGTCATATCGTCAGAGGACTGTGATCGGAGCGTCGCCGATACCCGCCATTGCAGCAGATTACTGGCATACGTCGAGTCTAGACCTGAATGGGCTGATATTTCATGATCATATCAAGCACAAGAAGTGGCCATTTCATTTAATTGGCATGGAGCACACCATTTAGCGGACCACTACGATTACTGGTGATTCCAGGCCTCGCCACTAGTGTGGGCAGTCGTCGCCATTCGCGTTCCCAGTGGTTGTTTGGCGCTGCAAGGGAGTGGTTTGGTGTCGGTGGCGTGGTGCGCCCGCTGACCGGCGTGTCAGCTGGCAGCATGGCAGCGGCTGGGAGTAGGCCGATTCGCCGTGTAGATACTGTGGGGCTGGCTTTCTCTGCTCCTGTGGACTGGCCTCTCGTAGAAGTCGCGTTACTGGACGTTTTGCGTGTGAAGGTCGCCAATCTTCTAGGCCTGGAGAAACTTACGTCTATACGTCTATACGTGTGGTGGTGAAATTTGTCACGTCAGCCGGCTACCTAGATTTTGTGCGCCGCTACACAGACGAGTCGTTTACGCTACCTGCTTCTGCTGTGACTGTGAGGATGACGGATCCTTGAGGCCCACTGACTTTTGGTAGTGTGCACAGTGTGCCGGTGGATTTCCCGGAACAGGAGCTGCGTTCCGAATTTGCCAGGTTTGGTGCGGTGGTGACACATCGCTTCAATTTTTTACGTTCTGGGAGGCTGCAGGGACTCTGTCTTGGCATGCGGACGCTTGGCATGCGACTCACCGTCGACATCCCTTCCCGGGTTTCCATCTGCAGGCTATCCATGAGAATCTTCTATCAGGGCTAGTCGTGCACCTGTTTCAGGTGTGGTAAAGAGGGCCACGTTGCGGCCGGGTGCAGCACCCCTCGCACTATGGAGCCTTCTGTATTTCATGCTGTTGATTTCCCTTCCTTGCGCTCACGTAGTGCTTCACCTGTGGATCCTCGCTCTGTACGTGAGGGGGTGGTGGTGTGTGCGGCGCCTCCCCCTCAGCCTCCATAGGATTCTTCACCTGTGCTCGTTCCTGCTCCTCTGCCCATCCTGTTATCATCGCGGGATCCCTCCCCTGTGCGGGCCCCTTCCTTGTCACTAGCTGCGCCTGTTGTCTCTCCGACTCCGGTGTCCCCAGTGGATGGCGGCCTTATTCCCCATGTTGTTGAGGATGCCCTTCTGTGAAGTCGTGCACTTGCGGATGTGGGGCGGCCTGCTGCTGGCTCTTCTCGGGTACCTCCTGTTGGGGGCGATAGTTCTGATGACCAACGGCCTGTTCTGAAGCGTTCCCGGATGGACCGGGTTGTGTCGCCCCCTCGTGCGTGGGTGGATGAGTGTGCAGATATGGATCAGGATGCTGTGGAGGGCTCTGTGTTGCCTCCTGTGTCCAGCCCTTTGCCTCCTGCTGTTGGCTCCCCTCCGTGGGAGGCTTCCCCTGGTGTTGTGACCTCATCGTGATATTGAAGAAGGATGGGCGTCGGGGTGGGCCTCTGCTCCTGTTCTCAGGGGAGGGGGCCCCGGCGCGTCTGCGGATCCCCCCTGTGCGCAGCCCTGTGCGCCGTCCGTTGTGAGGCTTGGTGTGGGCTCCGGTCGTTATCCCTGTGTGCCGCCAGGTGCCCTTTCCAGTGCGCTTCCCGATGCTCGGCCCCCTGGGGAGGTGCCCCTCCCACTCTTCTCTCCCGCCGGGGAAGTGTTGGATGAGTCAGATTCTTTGTTGGTCTATTATGATGTCCTGGTGCGTACTGTTCCGTGTGACCCTGCTACCATTTGGGTTCCGCAGGTGAAGAAATTTTTTAGTGTGGTGCCGGATTTCATGTTTCTCCTGGGCGTCCGGTATCTGATGTTGAAATGGCGGTTTGGGGGGCTTATTGCATGCGCTTTCTAGTGCAGGAGTACCTTGATAAATATGTGTAATCCTTGGGGTTGGTGGTGTTTAAATGCTTCTGTCTTTCTGCCTGGGTGTGTGTGACTGGCTGTGCTTGTGCCTGCATTTGTGTCTTGTGTGTGCATAGGTGTTTCTTCCTGGCTCCTGCGTGTGCCTGTTAGGTTATGTTTTGTTACTGTCTTTTTCATGTTACTGATTCTGTGTTTTTGCCTCTGTGCTTGGGGTTTGCGAGGCCTCATGTTTTATGTACTATTATGTGCCTGTGTTTGGGTGGTTGGGCTGGTTGTGGTTGTGTTAGCTTTTTGTATTTCTGCTCTTATTATTATGGGTGTGGTTGTATTTAATGTTATTTATGTTATTTATATCTTGTATTGTTTCTTTGTGTTGTTCTCTTTTTGTTATGTATCCAGTGCCCGTTTCGGGGTTTCCAGTTTTGTACCATGTTTCCTTCACTTTTGTTTTTTATGTATATTTGGTCCGTTTTTCATGTGTTTATGGTGTATTACCTTGTTATGTTTTCCCTGTATTTTTCCCCTGATTGTCTTCATGTGTTGTTCTTATGCATTTGTCTGTTTTGTACTTGGGTTCTTTTTATAAAAAAAAAAAATATAACTACGATTTCTGGTGACTGCTGTGACTCCATCCACGATCATACGATCGTTTCGGCGAACACCTATACGGTTAAGTGGTTTTATTTACTTGTATTAGAGCTCAGCACATTAATTTTTACCATTTGTTCGTTGTTATAACGTATGCCCTTCCCTAACCACCCAGTGAACAACATTTAATTCTTTCAGTGGCTAATAGTTGTATAATTATTTGAGTGTAGGCGTCTTCTACATTTTTCTGGGTTTGCAGCCTGTGTCCGCCTGAGAAGAGATCATCTCCCCACGCCGCGTGTTGCGAGACGCATGTTCTAGCAAGTTCCAGATGAGGCTACCTCACACGCGCACAACTTTTCTCAATCACAGCTAAGAAGTTGAAATTATTTTAGTACATTTACTAACCCCACTTATCAATGATTGAGATTCATGGCAATATCCATTTCTTATGAATTTATTATGTATGCTATATATTTCTAGTGCATATATTTCTTAACACTTTACTAACAGATTTGATATGAATAATTATCTTATCTTATGCTAATTGCTGCATTATTACTGCCATTGGTTAATCTTGTTTTACGGTAGTATCTTGAGGTAACCTTTGCCTCTAATTTATTATTACATAATCTTTATAATTTGCATTTACATTTAGTTACTCAGTGAAGAAACAGCACTGAAATCTTGATTGGGATATATTAATCTTTTGGCATGTAACCCCCCATTTTGGGTGAGTGAACTTGACTCATAATATACAGTCCCTTTAATATTCAATGCATTATTAGTTAAGAACATTCATAGGACACTAGTTAATGGAATTAATATCTAACCACTTGCTCTACCTAGATGTCCACTTTTCAACAAAAAGATGTGTCTTTCGTAGCTATCGAAAATAGTATCAATTTAAATGATTTACATGAGTCAAGTTTACCCACAGACGGTGTCTAGTATGTGGTGAGGTATAGATGGTGTCTAGTATGTGGTGAGGTATAGATGGTGTCTATTATGTGGTGAGGTATAGATGGTGTCTAGTATGTGGTGAGGTATTGATGGTGTCTAGTATGTGGTGAGGTATAGATGGTGTCTAGTATGTGGTGAGGTATTGATGGTGTCTAGTATGTGGTGAGGTATAGATGGTGTCTAGTATGTGGTGAGGTATTGATGGTGTCTAGTATGTGGTGAGGTATTGATGGTGTCTAGTATGTGGTGAGGAATAGATGGTGGCAAGTGTGTTGAGTGAGTTATAGATGGTTTCAAGTGTATGCTGAGTGAGGTATAGACGGTATCAAGTAATGTGAGTGAGGTATAGATTGTCAAGTATGAGGTGAGTGAGGTATAGATTGTCAAGTATGAGGTGAGTGAGGTATAGATGCTGTCAAATGTTTCGTGAGTGAGTTATAGATCGTCTCA
Source organism: Procambarus clarkii (assembly GCF_040958095.1). Lineage (NCBI taxonomy): Eukaryota > Metazoa > Arthropoda > Malacostraca > Decapoda > Cambaridae > Procambarus > Procambarus clarkii. The sequence continues at coordinate 13,614,354 of NC_091169.1, read as the reverse complement.
AGTCTTAGGTGAGTGAGGTATATAGACGGTGTCAAGTGTTTGGTGAGTGAGGTTTAGATTGTGGTATGTGTATGGTTAGTGAGGTATAGATTGTGTCAAGTGTGTGGTGAGTGAGGTATAGATAGTGTCAATTGTGTTGAGTGACGAATAGATGGAGTCAAGTGTGTGCTGAGTGAGGTATAGAAGGTGTCAAGTGTGGAGAGTGAGGAATAGATGGTGTCAAGTGTTTGGTGAGTGAGGTATAGATAGTGTAAAATGTTCGGTGGGTGAGGTATAGATGGTGTCAAGTATGTGTTGTATGAGGTATATATGGTGTCAAGTGTGTGCTGGGTAAGGTATAGATGGTGTCAAGTGTTTGGTGAGTGAGGTATAGATGGTGTCAAGTGTGGTGAGTGAGGTATAGATGGTGTCAAGTGTGTCAGAGGGAGGTATAGATGGTGTCAAGTGTGTGCTGGGTGAGGTATAGATGGTGTCAAGTGTGTGCTGGGTGAGGTATAGATGGTGTCAAGTGTGGTGAGTGAGGTATAGATAGTGTCAAGTGTGTCGGAGGGAGGTATAGATGGTGTCAAGTGTGTGCTGGGTGAGGTATAGATGGTGTCAAGTGTGTGCTGGGTGAGGTATAGATGTGTCATGTGTGGATAGTGAGGTATAGATGGTGTCAAGTGTGTGGTGAGTGAGGAATAGATAGTATCAATTGTATTGAGATATAGATGGTGTGAAGTGAATGCTGAGTGAGGAACAGACGGTGTCAAGTGTGGTGAACAACCCGCCAAACACACACACCGAAACTACGACGTTGGTGCAACGTTCGAACAAGTTTTAACACCTCCTAACCAGTTATAACAACCAATATAGCAAGTTGTAACATCGTTCTAATAGGTCATAAGCACGTTAAGCCAAGATGTAACAAATATATTACAAGTTGTAACAAGCGGAAAATAGAGACAGTTTCGGTTTGTGTTTCCAGGGCATGAGGTATAGATTGTGTCAAGTGTGTAGTGAGTGAGGTATAAATGGAGTAAGTGTTTGGTGAGTGAGTTATAGATGGTATCAACTGATTGGCTAGGGAGGTATAGTCGGTGTCAAGTGTGTTGACTGAGGTATAGATGGTGTTGGAAATTCCCAACACTCATACACTACCATTGTATTATAATACATCATTATTATATACTAATTACAGTAGTTATTAATTTCACTAATGGTAGTGTTAACATGAATTAATATTTCTTTATCTGAGCCTATTGCTAATATTCTCACGACATCGAGAGACAGGATTGCGTCAGATAATGTACATTTAAACATATTTATTACCAATATGTTAGAGAATTGAATGTGGTTCTCTAAAATTATCAGTATTCCATACAGTAATAACTATGGATAATATAGCTCCCATTAATCCAAAACCGAGAGTTATTAATTGAAATTATTATCAAGTAGCAGTTTCATCTGTTACGTACAAATGCTATGGAGGAGATAAATTTCCTCTGCATTTCTCGTTTAACACATTTAACGAGAATATGATATTATTTAATTCCCTATAATTGCAACCCGGTTCTCATTAACGCGTTACATCAATAATTACACGGAAAAGAATTATCCATGATTAGTAATTTCTGTTGTGAATGCGTGAGACGAGTTGAGGGAGGGTGGAGACGCCGCCATTATTCGCCTCTAGCTACCACGCCGTGAGGACGTAATCGTTATTCCTGCTCCAGCCACGAGCAACGACGCCAACAATTATATCGTGCGTCCTGGGAGTGTAGATTACCACCAATACTACGTTAGGCCCTTGCAGTTAATCGACCTAGGAGCGTGCTATTGCTCCAGTAGCAATCTGGAAATGCTTCGGTGGACAACCAGCAGGTTAAGTGCCATAGTTTTGGTTATATAATGAGATCTCTCTTTATATCCTTGTACTGTGCACTGTCCATCGTTATGCTACGCGACCTCCCCAAACAATAAGTACATCCATAAGGAATTAAATTTATTCCTTTTATGGCATAGTGAGGATATTAGATAGTAGGTGTAACCCATGATTTTATACAGTTGAAATTTCAGCTTGTGTTGTAAGCGGTCGTGGTCATCATGTTCCCACGCCATGCTTGAACTCACGTGTTGCTACAAGTAAGCAGACGACGCCATTGCACCTCTACCTCTCCGTTCACTATTACAGCTAAGCAGCTGAAACCTTTTCTCTTATTTCTTTGATTGAGAAAAGTCTAGATCAATCGAAAGGATTTAGTTTATTTGATTTGAGATATTTAACGTAATATGTTAGCCTCATAAAGATCAAATGAGAATAGTTGCTTGGTTAATCAATATATAATCTTTTATCAGTAATCAATTTATCTAATGTTTCTTAATAGTATTTAGTAGAATTACTAATTTTTATTAGACGAAGAACCAGCCTCGATGAAGCGTACTGGGAGTAGATTATTTCTGGTATTAACCCCCAATTTTGTGAAGGACGGAAAGTTTATTCTCGAACATTAATATTATACAGCCCATTTAATTTTAAAGCATAAATCTTTAATAGTTTCTTATCCATAGGCACTGGTGTTTCAGTCCTAATCATTTAACTTTATCTGTTTCCCTTTTCAGTCAAAATAGGGAGGTCCTTCGATTAATTCAAATTAATCTATTAATTAAATATCAATCAATCAATAGAGAGTAAACTTTCTTCCCAACAGATGGTGTCAATTGCAATCAGTGAGGTATAGATGGTGTCAAGTGTGTGATAAGTGAGGTAAAGATGGTGTATAACTGTGGGGTGAGAGAGGAATAAACGTTGTCAAGTGTGGTGAGGGAGGCATAGGTGACGACAAGTGTGGTGAATGAGGTAAAGATGGTGTCAAGTGTGTGGTGAATGAGGTAAAGATGGTGTCAAGTGTGTGTTGAGTGAGGTATAGAAGGTGTCAAGTGTGTGCTGTGTGAGGGATAGATGGTGTCAAGTGTGGTGAGAGAGGTATAGATGGTGTCTAGTGTGTGATGGGTGAGGTATAGACGGTGCCAAGTGTGTTGTGAGTGAGGTAAAGATGGTGTCAGGTGTGGTACGTGAGATATAGATGGTGTCAAGTGTGTGGTGAGGTATAGATGGTGTCTAGTGTTTGATGAGTTAGGTATAGATAGTGTCAAGTGTGTTGACTATGGTATAGATGGTGTCAAGTGTGTGGTGAGTGAGGCATAGATAGTGTCAAGTGTGTTGAGTTTACGAATAGATGGTGTCAAGTGTGAAGTAAAAGAGGTATAGATGGTGTCAATTGTTTGGTGAGGAATAGAGGATGTCAAAGGGCGGTGAATGAGGTACAGATAGTGTCAAGTGTGGTGAGTGAGCTCCAGGTAGTGTCAAGTGTGTGGTGAGTGAGGTATAGTGTCAAATGTGTTTAGTGAGGTATAGATGGTGTCAAGTGTTTGCTGAGCGAGGTATAAATGGTGTCAAGTGTGGTGAGTGACATATTGATGGTGTCAAGTGGAATATATGAGGTATAGATGGTGTCAAGTGTGTTGAATGAGGTAAAGATGGTGTCAAGTGTGTGATAAGTGACGTATAGATGGTGTAAAGAGTTTGGTGGGTGAGATATTGATGGTGTCAAGTATAGTGAGTGAGGTATAGATGGTGTCTAGTATGTGGTGAGTGGGGTATAGATAATGTCAAATGTGTTGAGTGAGGTATAGATGGAGTCAAGTATGTACTGAGTGAGGTATAGATGGTGTTTAGTGTGTGGTGAGGGAGTTATAGACGGTGCCAAGTGTGTTCTGAGTGAGGTATATATGGTGTCTAGCGTGTGGTGAGGGAGTTATAGATGGTGTCAAGTGTGTGGTGAGTGAAGAATAGATGGTGTCAAGTGTGTGGTGAGTGAGGTATAGATAGTGTCAAGTGTGTTGAGTGAGGTATAGATGGTGTCAAGTGTGTGCTGAGTGAGGTATAGACAGTGTCAAGTGTGGTGAGTGAGGTATAGATGGTGGCAAGCGTTTGGTGAGTGAGATATAGACGATGTCATGTATGTACTGAGTGAGGTATAGATGGTGTCTAGTGTGTGGTGAGGGAGTTATAGACGGTGCCAAGTGTGTTCTGAGTGAGGTATAGATGGTGTCTAGTGTGTGGTGAGGGAGGTATAGATTTTGTCAAGTGTGTAGCGAGTGAGGAATAGAGAGTGTGAAATGTGTTGAGTGAAGTATACATGGTGTCATGTGAGGTGAGTGACGTATTGACAGTGTCAAGTGCAATGAGTGAGGTATAGATGATGTCAAGTGTGTTGAATGAGGTAAAGATGGTGTCAAGTGTGTGATGATTGAGGTATAGATGGTGTCAAGTATAGTGAGTGAGGTATAGATGGTGTCAATTATAGTGAGTGAGGTATAGATGGTGTCAAGTATAGTGAGTGAGGTATAGATGGTGTCAAGTATAGTGAGTGAGGTATAGATGGTGTCAAGTATAGTGAGTGAGGTATAGATGGTGTCAATTGTGCGGTGATTGACATAAAGATGGTGTCTAGTGTGTGGTGACTGAGGTGTAGATGGTGTCAACTGTGTAGTGATATATAAATGGTGTCAAGTGAATGGTGAGTGAGATATAGATCGTGTCAAAATTGTTAGAAGGGAGGTATAGATGGTGTCATGTGTGGTAAGTGAAGTATAGATGGTGTCAAGTGTGTGGTGAGTGTGGGTATAGACGATGTCAAGAGTGGTGAGTGAGGTATAGGTAGTGTCAAGTGCCGTGAGATTTAGATGGTGTCAAGTGTGTTGTGAGTGAAGAATAGATGGTGTCAATTGTGGTTAGTGAGGTATAGATGGTGTCAAGTGTGTGGTGAGTGAAGTATAGATGGTGTCAATTGGGGTTAGTGAGGTATAGATGGTGTCAAGTGTGTGGTGAGTGAGGTATAGATGGTGTCAATTGTGGTTAGTGAGCTACAGATGGTGTCAAGTGTGTGGTGAGTGAAGTATAGTTGGTGTCATGTGTGAAGTAAGTGAGGTACAGATGGTGTCAAGTGGGTGTTGAGTGGGGTATAGATGACGTCAAGAGGCGTTAGTGAGGTATAGATGGTGTCAAGTGTGTTGTGAAGGAGGTATAGATGGTGTCAAGTGTGTTGTGAAGGAGGTATAGATAGTGTCAATTGTGATGAATGTGGAATAGTTGGTGTAAAGTGTGTGGTGAGTGAAGTATTGATGATGTCATGTGTGTGTTGATTGAGGTATAGAAGGTAGTCAAGTGTCGTTAGTGTGACATAGATGTCGTCAAGTGGTGAGCGAGGTATAGATTGTGTCAATTGTGAGTGGTGAGTGAGATATAGACGGTGTCTAGTACTCACCTAATTGTACTCAGCTAATTGTGCTTTCGGGGGTTGAGCTTTGGTTCTTTGGTCCCGCCTCTCAACTGCCAATCAATTGGTGTACAGATTCCTGAGCCTTCTGGGTTCTATCATATCTACATTTGAAACTGTGTATAGAGTCAGCCTTCCACCACATCACTTCCTAATGCATTTCATTTATTAACTACTCTGACACTGAAAAAAATTCTTTTTAACGTCTCTATGGCTCATCTGGGTACTAAGTTTCCACCTGTGTCCCCTTGTTCGTGTCCAACCCGTGCTGAAGAGTTTGTCTTTGTCCACCCTGTCAATTCTCCTGAGAATTTTGTAGGCGGTTATCATGCCGCCCCTTACTCTTCTGTTTTCCAGGGTTGTGAGGTTCAGCTCCATTAGCCTAGTGTGGTGAGTGAGGTGTAGATGGTGTCAAGTATTTGGTGAGTGAGGCAAAAATGGTGTCAAGTGCAATGAGTGAGGTACAGATGTTGCCAAGTGTGGTGAGTGAAGTATAGATGGTGTCATGCGTTTGGTGAGGTATAGATGGTGCCAAGTGTGGTGAGTGAAGTATAGATGGTGTCATGCGTTTGGTAAGTGAGGAACAGTCGGTGTCAAGTGTGGTGATTGAGCTATAGATGGTGTTAAGTGCATTGAGTGAGGTATAGATGGTGTCAAGTGTGTAGTTAGTGAGGTATAGATGGTGTCAAGTGTGTTGTTAGTGATGTATAAATAATGTCAAGTGTGTTGAATGAGGTAAAGATGGTGTCAAGTATGTGTTGAGGGAGGTATAGATGGTGTCAATTGTTTAGTTAGTGAAGTATAGATGGTGTCACGTATGTGGTGAGTGAGGAATAGATAGTGTCTAGTGAGTTGTGAGTGAGGTATAGGAAGTGTCAAGTGTTTGGTGAGTCAGGTATTGACGGTTTCAAGAGTGGTGAGTGACGTATTGATGGTTTCAAGTGCAATGAGTGAGGTATAGATGATGTCAAGTGTGTTGTTAGTGAGATATATGTGGTGTCTAATAAGTGGTGAGTGTCAATTGTGGTCAGTAAGGTATAGATGGTGTCAAGTGTGTGATGAGTGAGGAATAGATGGTGCAAAGTGTTTGGTGAGTTAGGTATTGATGTTGTCAAGTGTGAAATAAGTGAGGTACAGATGGTGTCAAGTGTGTGTTAAGTGGGGTATAGACGATGACAAGAGTGGTGAGTGAGGTATATATGGTGTCAAGTATGTGGTGAGTGAGATATAGATGTCAAGTGTTTGGTGAGGGAGGTATAGATGGTGTCAAGTGTTGTGAGATAGGAATAGATGGTGTCAAATGAGGTATAGATGGTGTCAGGTTAGTTATGAGTGAAGTATAGATTGTGTCAAATGAGGTATAGATGGTGTCAGGTTAGTTATGAGTGAAGTATAGATTGTGTCAAGTGTTTGGTGAGTGAGGTATAGATAGTGTCAAGTGCGTTGTGAGGTATAGACGGTGTCAAGTGATGGGTGGTATAGATGGTGTCAAGTGTTGTAAGTGAAGTACAGATGGTGTCAAGTGCGTGGTGAGTGAGGTATAGACGGCGTCAAGTGAGGGGAGGTATAGTGTCAAACGTGTGGTGAGTGAGGTATTGACGGTGTCATGTGTTTGGTGAGTGAGGTTTAGTCAGTGTCAAGTGTGTTGTGAGTGAGGTATAGACGGTGTCAAGTGAGGGGAGGTATAGTGTCAAACGTGTGGTGAGTGAGGTATTGACGGTGTCATGTGTTTGGTGAGTGAGGTTTAGTCAGTGTCAAGTGTGTTGTGAGTGAGGTATAGACGGTGTCAAGTGAGGTGAGGTATAGATAGTGTCAAGTGTGTTGAATGAGGTATGGATGGTGTCAAGTGTTTGTTGAATGAGGTATAGATGGTGTCAAATGTGTGGTGAGTGAGGTGCAGACAGTGTCAAGTGTGTCGTGAGGTAAAGACTTACACAGCACAGAGATAGTGATGGAGGTGTGGAGGACGAGATGAGGGAGGCTGGGGCTGAAGGCTCTGCAGGTCAGTAGTAAGCCGTCGTCTGCTGACTGAGGCACCATGACCAGGGTGGAGCGGGCCACCTGTCCCCTCGTCTGCACCTGCAACAGTCAACACCTGTGTTCTTATATGTGACACTGTCGTCCATATGGCACTCCACACTGTGGCACTCCACACTGTGGCACTCCACACTGTGGCACTCCACACTGTGGCACTTCACACTGTGGCACTCCGCACTGTGGCACTCCACACTGTGGCACTCCACATTGTGGCACTACATTGTGGCACTCCACACTGTGGCACTCCACATTGTGGCACTACATTGTGGCACTCCACACTGTGGCACTCCACACTGTGGCACTCCACACTGTGGCACTCCACACTGTGGCACTCCACACTGTGGCACTACATTGTGGCACTCCACACTGTGGCACTCCACACTGTGGCACTCCACACTGTGGCACTCCACACTGGCACTCCACACTGTGGCACTCCACACTGTGGCACTCCACATTGTGGCACTACATTGTGGCACTCCACACTGTGGCACTCCACATTGTGGCACTACATTGTGGCACTCCACACTGTGGCACTCCACACTGTGGCACTCCACACTGTGGCACTCCACACTGTGGCACTCCACATTGTGGCACTACATTGTGGCACTCCACACTGTGGCACTCCACACTGTGGCACTCCACACTGTGGCACTCCACACTGTGGCACTCCACACTGTGGCACTCCACACTGTGGCACTCCACACTGTGGCACTCCACACTGTGGCACTCTACATTGTGGCACTCTACATTGTTGCACTCTACATTGTGGCACTCTACATTGTGGCACTCAACATTCTGGCACTCTACACTCTGGCACTCTACACTCTGGCACTCTACACTGTGGCACTCTACACTCTGGCACTCTACACTGTGGCACTCTACACTGAGGCACTCTACACTCTGGCACTCTACACTCTGGCACTCTACACTCTGGCACTCTACACTCTGGCACTCTACACTCTGGCACTCTACACTCTGGCACTCTACACTCTGGCACTCTACACTGTGGCACTCCACACTGTGGCATTCTACACTCTGGCACTCTACACTCTGGCACTCTACACTCTGGCACTCTACACTCTGGCACTCTACACTCTGGCACTCTACACTCTGGCACTCTACACTCTGGCACTATACACTCTGGCACTCCACACTGTGGCACTCTACACTCTGGCACTCTACACTCTGGCACTCCACACTGTGGTACTCTACACTCTGGCACTCTACACTCTGGCACTCCACACTGTGGCACTCCACACTGTGGCACTCTACACTGTGGCACTCCACACTGTGGCACTCCACATTGTGGCACTCTACACTGTGGCACTCCACACTGTGGCACTCTACACTGTGGCACTCCACACTGTGGCACTCTACACTGTGGCACTCCACACTGTGGCACTCTACACTGTGGCACTCCACACTGTGGTACTCTACATTGTGGCACCACAATGTGGCACTCCACACTGTGGCACTCTACACTGTGGCACTCCACACTGTGGCACTCTACACTGTGGCACTCCACACTGTGGCACTCTACACTGTGGCACTCCACACTGTGGCACTCCACATTGTGGCACCACACTGTGGCACTCCACGCTGTGGCACTCTACATACATTGTGGCACTCTATATTGTGGCACATCACATTGTGGCACTCTACACTGTGGCACTCGACACTGTGGCACTCTACACTGTGGCACTCCACACTGTGGCACTCTACACTGTGGCACTCCACACTGTGGCACTCTACATTGTGGCACCACACTGTGGCACTTCACACTGTGGCACTCCACACTGTGGCACTCTACACTGTGGCACTCCACACTGTGGCACTCTACACTGTGGCACTCCACACTGTGGCACTCTACACTGTGGCACTCCACACTGTGGCACTCTACATTGTGGCACTCCACACTGTGGCACTCCACACTGTGGCACTCTACACTATGGCACTCCACACTGTGGCACTCTACACTGTGGCACTCCACACTGTGGCACTCTACACTGTGGCACTCCACACTATGGCACTCCACATTGTGGCACTCCACACTGTGGCACTTTTTGCTGCCTGTGTGTGGGTGTGGCCCGTGTCGCTGCCTGTGTGTGGGTGTGGCCTGTGTCGCTGCCTGTGTGTGGGTGTGGCCCGTGTCGCTGCCTGTGTGTGGGTGTGGCCCGTGTCGCTGCCTGTGTGTGGGTGTGGCCCGTGTCGCTGCTTTTGTGTGGGTGTGGCCCGTGTCGCTGCCTTCGTGCGGGTGTGGCCCGTGTCACTGCCTGTGTGTGGGTGTGGCCCGTGTCGCTGCCTGTGTGTGGGTGTGGTCCGTGTCGCTGCCTGTGTGTGGGTGTGGCCCGTGTCGCAGCCTATGTGTGGGTGTGGCCCGTGTCGCTGCTTTTGTGTGGGTGTGGCCCGTGTCACTGCCTTTGTGTGGGTGTGGCCCGTGTACCTGCCTGTGTGTGGGTGTGGCCCGTGTCGCTGCCTGTGTGTGGGTGTGGCCCGTGTCGCTGCCTGTGTGTGGGTGTGGTCCGTGTCGCTGCCTGTGTGTGGGTGTGGCCCGTGTCGCAGCCTATGTGTGGGTGTGGCCCGTGTCGCTGCCTCTGTGTGGGTGTGGCCCGTGTTGTTACCTGTGTGTGGGTGTGGCCCGTGTCGTTACCTGTGTGTGGGTGTGGTCCGTGTCGCTGCCTGTGTGGGTGTGACCCGTGTCGCTGCTTTTGTGTGGGTGTGGTCAGTGTCGCTGCCTTCGTGCGGGTGTGGCCCGTGTCGCTGCCTGTGTGTGGGTGTGGCCCGTGTCGCTGCCTGTGTGTGGGTTGGTCAGTGTCGCTGCCTGTGTGTGGGTGTGGCCCGTGTCGCAGCCTTCGTGTGGATGTGTTCCGTGTTACTGCCTGTGTGTGGATGTGACCCGTGTCGCTGCCTGAGTGTGTGGATGTGTCCCGTGTCGTTACCTGTGTGTGGGTGTGGCCCGTGTCGCTGCCTGTGTGTGGGTGTGGCCCGTGTCGCTGCCTGTGTGTGGGTGTGGCCCGTGTCGCTGCCTGTGTGTGGGTGTGGTCCGTGTCGCTGCCTGTGTGTGGGTGTAGCCCGTGTCGCAGCCTATGTGTGGGTGTGGCCCGTCTCGCTGCTGTTGTGTGGGTGTGGCCCGTGTCACTGCCTGTGTGTGGGTGTGGCCCGTGTCGCTGCCTGTGTGTGGGTGTGGCCCGTGTCGCTGCCTGTGTGTGGGTGTGGCCCGTGTCGCTGCCTGTGTGTGGGTGTGGCCCGTGTCGCAGCCTATGTGTGGGTGTGGCCCGTGTCGCTTCCTGTGTGTGGGTGTGGCCCGTGTCGCTGCCTGTGTGTGGGTGTGGCCCATGTCGCTGCCTGTGTGTGGGTGTGTCCCGTGTCGTTACCTGTACCTGTGTGTGGGTGTGGCCCGTGTCGCTGCCTGTGTGTGGGTGTGGTCCGTGTCGCTGCCTGTGTGTGGGTGTGGCCCGTGTCGCAGCCTATGTGTGGGTGTGGCCCGTGTCGCTGCTTTTGTGTGGGTGTGGCGCGTGTCACTGCCTGTGTGTGGGTGTGGCCCGTGTCGCTGCCTGTGTGTGGGTGTGGCCCGTGTCGCTGCCTGTGTGTGGGTGTGGCCCGTGTCGCTGCCTGTGTGTGGGTGTGTCCCGTGTCGTTACCTGTGTGTGGGTGTGGCCCGTGTCGCTGCCTGTGTGTGGGTGTGGCCCGTATGTGGGTGTGGCCCGTGTCACTGCCTGTGTTGTGTCACACCCTCGCCTCGCCCCCTACGGCCCCCCACTCCTTAAACTCTTCATGAGTCCCACCACGTCCTTGTGCTCCACAAACAACACACTTATATGGCCTTCTCTGGCTAACTGTCGTTCCAGCATATATACAAATATATTTATTTAAGAGATTTCACCAAATACAAGAACAGGTTTAATATGTGGCGGGAAACAGGGCGATAACTTGAGAGAAGAATTGAAGAACATAAAAAATCATGTAGAATTATGGCTGGTAACAGTGATGTAGCAAACCTTAGTTGGGAAAAGGATCACAATGTTGCTTATAAGAAATGTGAAATAATCTGTAAAAGTAATAACATTAGAACTAGAAGGGTAGTGGAAGGGGTTTTAATAATTACTCTGAATACTTTCGCTGGCAACAAAGGTTTTACTTCGGAGGACAGCTTTATTAGGAAAATGATTCTGAATGAATTAAAATTAGATCTCAATAAATGGAGGCATAAAAGCAGTCTCATTGGCCGCGTTCCTTGTGGTATGGAGAGGGTTACGAGGGACAGCATCTAGTTGAGCAACTCTATTAATAACAACTCCAGTTCCCAAAATAGCAGGATTACTGAAATGATACATGACCATCTTGACCAGACCACACACTGGAAGGTGAAGGGACGACGACGTTTCGGTCCCTTCTGGACCATTCTCAAGTCGATTGAACATGGTTTCAATCATGTGACAGTCATGTGTCAATCACATGGTCATGTGATTGACACATGATTAGGTTTCTGTAGAAGACATTACCGCAGGTACATCGCCAGTCGGGAATAGTGGTGACCTGGTCAGGCAGTCAAGAAGGATAAGAGGGACTAGACCCAGGATGGCAGCCGGGTAGAACCGAAGGGTTGTATGCTTTGGACCCTTTCTGGACATCGTTTGTTCCAGGCGTGATGTGTATTCCCGCAGTTTGGACATTTTGAGTTTGTTAGTTTGCCTTCTTTATGCAGATTTTTGCATATGTCAGTGTTGTGGAGCTCCCCACATACTCCTCATTGTTCCGGGCCTCTGCAGCCATCTTTATAGTCGCCGAATCACTGACATCTGTAACGGTTCTGGATTGTATAGTCTTAGACTGCTTGTTCCGTAGATCCCAACATTCAGTGTTGATGAGAGGTCCATTTATTGATACAAGCAGCTGTCTTGCTTCTATATTGTCGAGCTTACACCTTTCCGCTGTTGTGACATTGAGGCATTCTAAGAGCCTGTTTGCATTGACTTCAACCAGGAAATGTTGTACTCACCTAGTTACTCACCTAGTTGTGTTTGCGGGGGTTGAGCTCTGGCTCTTTGGTCCCGCCTCTCAACTGTCAATCAACTGGTGTACATATTCCTGAGCCTATTGGGCTCTATCATATCTATATTTCAAACTGTGTATGGAGTCCGCCTCCACCACAACACTACTTAATGCATTCCATTTGTTAACTACCCTTACACTGAAAAAATTCTTTCTAACGTCTCTGTGGCTCATCTGGGTACTATGTTTCCACCTGTGTCCTCTTGTTCGTGTTCCACCCGTGCTAAAGAGTTTGCCTTTGTCCACCCTGTCAATTCCCCTGAGAATTTTGTAGTTTTTATTTTTTTTTACATGCAAGCATGCAAGGGAAATACAATAAAACAAGCTAAATAAAACAAAACAAAGCAAGAAACCGCCGGCCAGAAGGACCGACAGTTCAGTACAACAATTGTCAAAACATGAGAAGGCAACAAGGTATACATGAGAACACACATCAAGACGCAAAACAAAAAACAAATACAAACAGGCAAGCAATGCAAGCAAAACAATAAAACATAGTAACATTATAAAACATTATATGAGTATAGAACAAAACAAACAAAATCACCAGCCTGAAGGACCGACAAACAAAGCACATTAGTATGAACAACATGAAATACAACAAAAAAGCACAGCAGACAACAAACAAGCACAACACGTAAAGCATAAATAGAACACACAGGGCAAAATAAAAACACAAAAACAAACACATGAATAAAAATACTCCCACCAAACCACCTGCCTCGCCCCAAACAAAGGGAGAAGCACGGGCACAACCAACAAAAGGGCAAACAAACAGCCAGAAGGGCACACAGTACAAGAAGAAGCACAAAAGTAGGAAATTACCAGACATACTTGCCCGGAAACATGACCCGAGGGAACTGTACATTGAACGCCTCCCTGAGCAACCACTTCCAAGGGCTTGGACCATCCACCGGGGACGCCATGTCATCCAGAACCTTGGCTACAAACACCCGCAAACAGGGAATCCAGATGGTATCACTTCGGAGGCAAGTGATCGGCACATGCTCCCACACCGAGGAAATCATTTCATCATGAAAGTCCCGCTCCTCCTCGAAGATCGGTAACGCAGCAATCCCCGACCAGTGACCCGACGGCATCACAGACGCCGGCAACAAGTCCCCCAGGTCCCCAACGCGCACCCTCGGAGGAGGGATCCAGATAGAGGGCACCACCACCGGGGCACGGGCACACCACCGGACGACTGCCGGGAACTCGAGCGGCACGCATCCTTCCGTAAGGTCACCACCAGGCCACGCCCAATACCAGCACCCCCACCATCCCTAGCAGCGGAGGCCACCACTTCCCACCGCGGAGAGTCCTCTGGTGGAGAAGGAGCAGAAGGCACACCCGAGACATGGACACCATCGTCAGCATGCACATGGACCTCCGCCACCACTAACCGCTGGGCCATCGACGCATCTGGATCCACACCGTCCACACCTGAAGATCCGCAGTCACTAAATTCCCCAACATCGGCCCAGGTGGATGACGAACGCCTGGAACGTTTGGGCTCCGGCCGGAGATCGTCAGAGCCGGAAGCGGACCCAGAAACACGGGCACCACTAGCCGGACGAACCGACGCCCGACGCAGAACGGCAGTAGCTTCCAGCACATGGGGAACCGGACCACACACAGCAGGAGGCTCCATAGCCACCCCAGCACCCAACACAGCCGGGACCCGAGGTGAGGATGCAGGGCCAGGCGCAGCAGCCGAAGACGAGGGAGCAGACGGCGATGCCTCACAGATAGCCCCAGGAAGGCCCACGGGAGCAGCAGGGCCAGAGACAGGAGCAGGAGTATCATCCAATGGCACCGCAGCATCCGGAGGAGGGTCTGCGACAACCGGGGGAACGTCGGGCGACGTTGGGGGAGCCTCATCAGCTAACGGGACGTTCTCCTCCTCACACCCGGAGTCCTCCGCCAGAGGGAGCGGCAGGAAATCCTCTTCTCGGAACAAGTTGATGGAAGCAACCGGAGCCGCATCACACTCTGCAGCCTCCTGCCCCCATCAGGCCACACCGGAAACAGGTACGGGGTTGCTGGGCATAGTACACCAGGACGTAGTACCCCAAAAGCCAGACCGAAGATGGAATATCCGACCGCAGGCGCATCCCCAAGATGCAAATGTTCGTCCGCCTACCTGCATACCTCCCTGAGGAGAGCGTGTTCACCCGCACACTGACGACCGCTCCAAACCTCTGAAAGTAACGTCGGAGGAGGTCCTCAGGAAACTCCAGGGGCGCCCCATGCACACTAACATAAGTCAGGGCACCTCTACGGTCCGAGATGGACACAGAGCCGGCACCACCCGACAACGGCAACGAACGCCCCTCGTAACGACGGAGGAAGTCACGGTACTCCTCCTCCCTCACGAACTTGATAACAACCCGGTGGGCAGTTACAAGCTCAACACCGTAAATGGCCAGCACAGGGATACGGAGCATGTCGCACATAACCATTTCTATATCCGCATAACCAGCACGACCGGTGAACTCCAGGCCCACGGAGCTTACCCGCACAATAGGAGGAAGATGGCCTCCCATGGCAAGCTCGCCACATCAACACGCAGCCAGGCAGCAACAGCAGGGGGGGGGGGGGGGCAGAGACGCCCACACCCCCTGGCGATGAAAACGGCAAACACCCCAAACTACCAGAGGCCAGATGACACGTCTGTACCTCACAGCAGCTCCAGGTGGACTCCCTAACTCATTCCTCTCAGTTCCAGGACCAGTCTGGTGGCATACCTCTGAATCTTATCTAACTTTGTCTTGTGTTTAACTAGGTATGAACTCCAGGCTGGAACTGCATTCTCCAGGATTGGTCTTACATAAATGGTATACAGGGTCCTGAAAGACTCCTTACACAAGTTTCTAAAGGTAGTTCTTATATTGGCCAGTCTAGCATATGCCGCTGATGATATCCTTTTGATGTGGGCCTCTGGGGACAGGTTCGGTGTGATATCGACCCCCAGATCTTTCTCTCTATTTGACTCTTGCAGGATTTCACCTCACAGATGGTACCTTGTGTTCAGCCTTCTGCTCCCTTCGCCTAATCTCATTACTTTACACTTCCCTGAGTTGAACTTTAGCAGCCATTTTCTAGACCATTTCTCCAGTTTGTCCAGGTCGTCCTGTAGTCTCTGTCTATCTTCATCTGTTTTGATTCTTCTCATAATTTTTGCATCATCAGCAAACATTGAGAGGAATGAGTCTATACCCTCTTGAAGGTCGTTTACATATATTAGAAACAGGATGGGTCCGAGTACAGAGCCCTGTGGAATCCCGCTGGTGACATCTCGCCTAGATACTGGCGTTATTCCTGATATACTAAAAACAGCAGAGATAGCACCACTTCATAAAGGAGGAAATAAGGCAGAGGCAAAAAATTACAGACCGATAGCACTAACATCGCACATCATAAAAATTTTTGAGAGAGTGCTAAGAAGTAAAATCACAAAATACATGGAATCACAGCAACTCCATAACCCCGGACAACATGGTTTCAGAACAGGGCGCTCTTGCCTGTCGCAGTTGCTGGACCACTATGATATGGCATTAGATGCTATGGAAGACAAACATAATGCGGATGTAATTTACACAGATTTCGCAAAAGCTTTTGATAAATGTGACCATGGTGTTATTGCACATAAAATGCGTTCAAAAGGAATTACCGGAAAAATAGGCAGATGGATCTACAATTTCCTGACCAACAGAACCCAATGTGTAATAGTCAACAAAATAAAATCCAGCCCATCAACCGTGAAGAGCTCAGTCCCCCAGGGTACTGTGCTTGCTCCAGTACTTTTTCTCATCCTCATTTCGGACATAGACAAGAACACAACCTATAGCACTGTATCATCCTTTGCAGATGACACTAGGATCTTCATGAGAGTAGGCAACATAGAGGACACGGCGAACCTCCAGTCAGATGTAGATCAGGTCTTTCTATGGGCTACAGAAAACAACATGGTGTTTAACGAAGATAAGTTCCAGCTCATGCGCTATGGAAAAAATGAAAATATAAAAACGGAAACCACGTACAAAACTCAGGCAAATCATAACATAGAACGAAAAGGCAATGTAAAGGATCTGGGTGTACTCATGTCGGAAGACCTTACCTTTAAAGAACACAATAAAGTAGCCGTCACAACTGCAAGAAAAATGACAGGTTGGATAACAAGAACTTTTCACACTAGAGATGCTATACCGATGATGATACTTTTCAAAACGCTTGTGCTCTCTAGAGTAGACTAGTGCTGCACAATGACAGCACCTTTTAAAGCTGGAGAAATTGCTGACCTGGAGAGCGTGCAGAGATCCTTTACTGCTAGAATCCACTCAGTAAAACATCTAAACTATTGGGACCGACTAAAGAGCCTAAAACTGTACTCCCTTGAGCGCAGGCGGGAGAGGTACATAATAATTTACATGTGGAAAATATTAGAGGGGCTGGTCCCAAACCTGCACACAGAAATAACATCACATGAGACCAGAAGACATGGCAGGATGTGCAGAATACCCCCGTTGAAAAACAGAGGTGCAACTGGTACTCTGAGAGAGAACTCTATCAACATCAGAGGTCCGAGACTGTTCAACACGCTTCCACTACACATAAGGGGCATAACTGGCCGACCCCTCACAGTGTTCAAGAGAGAACTGGATAAGCACCTCCAAAGGATACCTGATCAACCAGGCTGTGACTCATACGTCAGGCTGCGAGCAGCCGCATCCAACAGCCTGGTTGATCAGTCCGGCAACCAGGAGGCCTGGTCGACGACCGGGCCGCGGGGACGCTAAGCCCCGGAAGCACCTCAAGGTAACCTCAAGGTAAGGTCGCCACTCTGATGCCTCCCCCCTCACCGTTACTCGCTGTTTCCTATTGCTTAGATACTCCCTTTTCCAATGGAGCATCTTACCTTTTACTCCTGCCTGCTGCTCCAACTTTTGTAATAGCCTTTATTACAACTTTTGTAATAGTGAGGTACTGTGTCAAAGGCTTTCTGACTGTTCAAGAAAATGCAGACTGCTCACACTTCTCTTCCCTGCCTAATTTGTGTTGCTTGGTCATAGAATTTTATTAGGCCTGTGAGGCACGATTTACCATCTCTGAACCCATGCTGGTGGTGTGTTACAAAGCTGTTTCCCTCCAGATGCTCTATGAGCCTTTTCCTCACAATCTGCTCCATCACCTTGCATGGTATACAAGTTAGGGGAACTGGCCTCTAGTTCAGTGCCTCTTGCCTGTCACCCTTTTTGTAAATTGGGACTACATTAGCTGTCTTCCAGCTTTCCAGAAGGTCTCCCGTTTCCAGTGACCTGTTATACACCATAGAGAGTGGCACACTTAGTGTTTCTGCACCTTTTAGAATCCACGGTGAGATTCTGTCAGGCCCAACAGCCTTTGACACATTCAGCTCCAACAGATTCCTTTTGACCTCATCACTAGTGAGGTAAATTTCCTCCAAGGTTGTTCGGTTTATCTCCTCATTTAGTGCAGGGACCTCTCCTTGTTCTATTGTGAAGACCTCCTGGAATCTCTTGTTGAGTTCTTCACACACACCTCTTTGTCGTTCTCTGTGCATTTGTTCTCCCATTTTCTCAGTTTTATCACCTATTCCTGCACTGCTGTTTTCCTCCTGATGTGGCTGTGGAGCAGTTTTGGATGGGTCTTAGCTTTACCCGTGATGTCATTTTCGTACTGTCTCTCTGCTTCTCTCCTTACTCTGATGTACTCATTTCTGGCCCTCTGGTATCTCTCCTGGCTCTCTGGTGTTCTGTTGTTCCTGTAGTTTCGCCATGTTCTTTTACTCAATTGCTTTGCTGCTGCACATTCCTGGTTGAACCACGGATTCTTCTGTTGCTTTTCATTTTTCACTTTTTGGACTGGGATAAACCTGTTTGCAGCCTCCTGACACTTCTGAGTGACATAATCCATCATATCCTGTACATTCTTTTCTCTGAGTTCTGTTTCCCATGGTATTCCCATTAGGAAGTTCCTCATCTCGTCATATTTTCCTCTTCGGTAATTTAGTCTTTTTCCTTCCAATCCCATCCTTGGATAGGTTATCCCTACTTCTACCAGATACTCAAATATCAATACTCTGTGGTCACTCATTCCTATGGGGCTTCATATTTGACTTCCCTTATTTCCGAGTCATTTAAGGTGAATATCAGGTCGAGTCTAGCTGGTTCTAGCTCATTCTTGTGGGTCCCTTGACATGTTGGCTCAGAAAGTTCCTTGTACTCACTTCCAAAAGTTTAGATCTCCATGTGTCTTCACCTCCATGTGGATCTCCATCCTCCCAGTCTATCTTCCTTGGTTGAAATCGCCCATGATTAAGAGTCTGGATCCATTCCTGCAGGCAACTGAAGCTGCTCTCTCTATTATGTTAATGGTAGCAATGTTGTTTCTGTCGAACTCTTGTCTGGGTTTTTTGTCAATTAATGGAGGGTTGTAAATGACTGCCACTATTATCTTAGGTCCACCCATTGTCATAGTTCCTGTTATGCAATCTCTGAATCCGTCGCAGCCCGGAATTTCCATCTCTTCAAAGCTCCAGTCCTTCCTTATCAGCAGAGCCACTCCTCCTCCTCTCCCATCACTCTCTTTCTTTACTATATAAAAGTCCTTTGGAAACACAGCATTTGTTATGACTCCTGACAATTTTGTTTCTGTGAGTCCTATTACATCTGGGTTGTCTTCCTGCGCCCTTTCTGCCAGTTCACTTGCTTTGCTGGTAATCCCATCGATGTTTGAGTACATTACCTTGATGTGGGAACCGACCTGTGAGATTTATATTTATTCAATTTAAATTAATTTTTATAGAATTTATATTTACATTAATTTATATATTTCGATAGCAATTTGTATGATGTTAAGTGGACTGTATTTCTGCAATAATCTCACAAATAGATCCATTACACATTAGGGGGGTTTATATTGAATTTATATATATATATATATATATATATATATATATATATATATATATATATATATATATATATATATATGCAGCCAATCAAACTACAGTATTAAACTACATATATTAGTATATATTGAGGAGATTCCTTATCTTATTGTACAGCCAGCTTAGTCCACCAGATATAACTAGGATGTAGACACCAAATTATCCTCTTGAGGTAGCTTCCATCACCCAGTAACTGGTACACAAAGTTTGCTTCCTCTTCTTGACCTGTCAAAAGGGCGCTAGCTAAAAGCCAGAATCCTTATATATGACAGCTATATCAGAGAAAACACTGTACAATGAATCAGAAAGACCAAGGTTTAATTACCTTTTTTTAAAAGGCTGTTCGCATTCAAACCGGCTCGCCCTATCTACTGGCATTAATGGTCAAAAATGATTAGATAAATGGGTTTCGGCAGAACACTTTCCTTGTATTTGTTGACAGCGTGTTAATGATAGAAGACCTTTGGTTTCCATAACACTTCGTCCAAGAGAAATTAACAGGAGCCGAATTTGCTCCCATGCGCCCCTGGTTTAAACAACAATGGCTGACCACTCCCTCACCACTGATGCCTCCCTCACTTTGTAGAGATGTCAGGAAGTGATAGAAAGGTCACATTTACTCTATTTTATATTGATAATTAAATTAATTCAAATGAGATGTTTTTATGATGGTAAAAGTCCAAAGACTAATGTATTTAAGAATAATTCCCAGCAGAATAGCTGGTGAATTTATAATAGTATGTGGCAATGATATCCTGTTTTCTATTGACAGAAAATTCCACTACAAGTTACATTTTCTATGGGTAACTTGTGTATACAACGCAGCAATATTATCTGCAATTGCATGTAATATTATCAAACGGTGTTGGATTTTCCGACATAATTCCCCAGGGGTTGCTCACGGGTCGCAGTCCTATTTAGAACAGATGAACACCGATACTCCTCCTTCGAATTATTAGATTAATTTGATGTTAGTAGTTAGTAATCACACATTTGTGCGTCTGTTTGTACAGAACGGATGTCCCGTACTAGAGTTGCAGGGATTAGAAGTCTAATGCGATTTCATTTCTCTGTTAACTCTTGAAAGGCTAAAATTCAAGCCTAATTACATATTATTTAACCCAGAAGACTGGATGTGATCAAGTACTACAGTCAAGTATGATTCAGGGACAGCAGAGAGATCAGTGACATTAGATATAACTTGAAGCTTGTTCAGGTAACTGGCCACTGATATATAAACACTGAGGCCCATGGAATACATCTTGATTAAATAATAAATGTATCAAAATCAGTCATCAGATTTATTGGGGTTTAATTTAGTTAATTGATTCAGAGAATGGAATAGCCCATCATTAAAGTAAATAATGGTTCTGAGACTGCAGTGGGGTCAGTGACATTGGTCGCAGTGACTTTTAGCTGTTTAGGGCTACTGTTCACTGATTTGCCACTGAAGCCTCATGAACTCATCTTCAGCTTTAAAATGATGATATTAACATCAACCTCTGTTGGTATAGTCAGCTGTAATCTCCTTAGTATAATGCTACTGGAGAAATATAATCAGCTGACAAATTTAGATTTCTACTGGTATTGTTTATCTGCAGGCATAGGTCTCCTCAGGCTTAATACTGGGCCTGAGAGTAATTTACCTCCTGCAGAATTTAACATGGTTATGCCCTGATATTTAGTAGGGCTACCGATGAATCGATGGCAATAGTCTGTCCCTACAAGGAGACCGAAGTCGGTGAGGTGATCAGACTTAATATTATCTGCCAATTTTATTCCTCTATTTCTCAGGAATTTGGTTGTTGTTCTCAGACCTTGAACTTGTAGGTCTACTGGTATTTTGACCACCACAATGGCTTGTACTCGACAGACGTACCTGCCTAACCGTACTGATGGTTGTACCACCTGGTAGACTTGAGGTCCTGCATCTGTTACAAACCCTGAGATATTGAATGACGTCTGGGCTACAAGCCTTAATTGTAGTTCATCTGCCAACTTTTTAGTGACATATGTTCTCTGGGACCCTTGGTCAAACAACCCACGGGTATGGACCTTGGCCCTCTTATTCAGGATGGTAATTTTGGCAGTAGGCAAAGTAGTATTACCTTTAGACTTTGCCGATTGGACACTTCGTATGTTGCACCTTGCAGTACTGTACTGTGGTGGGAATGCTATCTTCCACCTTGGGTCTTGAATACGTTAATTTCGTATATTTGCACAGTGCTGCATGGTGCCTACCTCTTGTACACCTGTTGCAGGTGTTGAATTGGGTATCACAATAGTCTATGTTGTGTGACTTGAGACACCTTGCACATCTCCCTAATTCCTGGAGTCGCTTAATACGAGTGTCTCTGGTTGGATAATTAGCACAACAGTATGTTGAATGTTTCTTTTTGCAGAACATACATGTCCCCCAGCCTACTGCACGCTTGGAAGTTACCGGTTTGGGTGAACTAGTAACAGTAGACTTGGAGGATTCTGCTGCATTGTCAGATTTTCTGCAACTTGATGTGAGTGTAATTGGTTAATGTTTATTTGGGGTAGTTATTTTACCCTTTAATTGACTATTATTTTCTACTTCTGAAGGCTTGCATGAGGCTTTAACTTCCTCATTTGCTCGTCGTTTGTTTATGATGGAATGCAAACCTTCAGTGATGTCCTGTACTGTCAGGATGGTGTTATGTTGATGTGCGTATAATTCATCTAGTATATCGCTGGACAATTTTCGTTGAAGGACTACTTTGGTCATCCATTCACTAGTAGTGGATATATCAACCTTAAGACTAAATGTTCTTAGTAGTGACTCAAACTCCATGCTGAAGGATTGTAATGAGTCAGCAGTCTGATCAGGTTGAAGTAAATCCAGCAATTGTAGTATAAGTTGTATGACAGTTTTCTCATTGCCAGCATTATCCCTAGGAAGCTGGTCTGAGAAATTAGTGCTGTCGCTATTTTCATTTACATTTTCTACTACTGGTTCAGCTTCACCTTAAATTTCAGTTTGGAGGGATGTTAACTTAGTAGCCTCAGGTATTGGGTTTTCAGAATCCACAGAGACTAGATAAATTGTCTGAGAACTGCTTAATTTCTGGCGGTATAATATTGGGTGATGCTGTAGTGGGTGAAGCTTTATCCTCGTTGATTAAAGGATCTAATCTCGGCTTGACATTTATTCTCAAAAAGATCCAGATTATCCATAACATTATCTACTTTATTTTATGTACTGGCTATTTGTTCTGATTCAATAATCCTCTGTAAATGTTCCAACCTGGCTTGAGTTTCTTCTTCATATTGTGCTAGGTCAGACAGGAATGGTTCCACATCTTCAACTACTATGTCGTCGTCGTCGTGGACCTGATTTTGGTAAGATTTCTTATTTGCTTTCAATATAGGCAATTGGGTTTGAATCTGTAACAGTGGTATTTTCAACCGACGATAATTAATTACAGGCTCATATAACAACTGTTCATATTGGTCGAGATCCCTTGTTAGTTGGTGTTTACTTGCTACTAAAGCACGCTTTGCTTTCTGTGGATTAGTCATGGTGACTTGTTAATTGGATAGTACTAGCTCATAAATTGTGAGCAAGTACTGATGGTAGCCTAGGGTAAAATTCTGCACTCACTAGGCGATAATCCTACCTCTACTAGAGGTTAGCACTTAAAATTAATACACATTATATATATACAATCATTCACACTAATGATTTGAGTGATAAACTAGTGTCACTGGAAGTACCTTTAGGTTAGCTCTTCTATATCACCCTAGGATGGTATAGACACTAATTAATCACTCAAAGGTGTAATGATCATAAGTAAATTATTATATATACAACTCAACTCGAGTTGATAAAAATTACACCCAAAATAGGGCCTGCGTCATTCATTAATGGTGCTAGGTTGTTACAATAGTGTAGTACAACTGAACTATGGTAATAATGGGACTAGGATGAATAATAAATAGTTCAACTAGTCAATGGTAATATCCTACCCTGTTGTGGGTTGGCAATTGGTAAATATTATATTGTGATCACTAGTGCAATATATATTAAATAATTCTCTATTTTGGAGAAATAATATACACAATTATTGATGATAGCCTCTATGCCTCTATGGAACTTCTAATATTATCAAGAAGTATTAAATATTATTAGTGACCTCGCGAAATTAACTCCACAAAATTCGTGGATAATCTCTCGCAAAATTTAACACCACGAAATCCGTGAACAATCTCGCAAGGACACAGCCACTAATTTAGGCTGGCTTCAATATAAGCGCTATCACGGAATAAGAACCCACCAAATCTCAAGTCACCAGTGGAGCCTCGTGGAACTCCACTGGTGACTTCACGCCATTCTGAGGTCTCACCCCTCACTGTAACACTCTGCTTCCTATTGCTTAGGTACTCCCTTATCCACTGGAGTGCCCTACCAGTTACTCCTGCCTGTTTCTCCAGCTTATGCATCAACCTTCTTTGGGGTACTGTGTCAAGGGCTTTCCGACAGTCCAAAAAAATGCAGTCCGCCCATCCTTCTCTTTCTTGCTTAATCTTTGTCACATGATCGTAGAATTCTATCAAGCCTGTAAGGCAAGATTTACCCTCCCTGAACCCATGTTGATGGGTTGTCACGAAGTCTCTTCTCTCCAGATGTGTTACTAGGTTTTTTCTCACAATCTTCTCCATCACCTTGCATGGTATACAAGTTAGGAACACTGGCCTGTAGTTCAGTGCCTCTTGTCTGTCACCTTTTTTTTTTTTTTTTTTTTTTGTGTGTGTGTGTGTGTGTGTTTGCATGTGCGTGCGTGTGTGTTTGCATGTGCGTGCGTGTGTGCATGCATAAGTACGTGCGTGTGCGTGCGTGTGTTACGAGGGTCCCTGTAAATGTCAACCTCTACCCAAAATGAGCCACTTTGAGATTTTATATATATATGATATACTGAACAAGAATTTGATAATATTTTACCATCACTCTGTACACCTGAATTATTGAACAGAGAGGGGGCACCTACCAGTCAGCCTCTCGCTCACACAACCACATGAATAATTACAATGTATGGATGACGAAGTGATCCGTTGTTGCCTCCCACGTGGTGATTCACTAATCCAGTAGGTTGATGATGGCGGTTCTTCTCTATCACAAAGCTCTGGAGTCAGTCACTGTATCGGTGTGTCTGTTGTGTTACAGTTTACCAATTTACTGTACCACTGATCACTGGATCCAATATGTACCTAAAGCCTCGTGACCCTCCCACGTGGCCTATCAGGTGAATTCACTGTTCAACACAAATTTCTGGTGATAGCACTGTATTTTTCTTTCCTATTCGTGGCGGTTATACACTTTGTGATACCCCTAGATCTGTGATCGTTCACTGTAGCCTTAATTAGCCCAAAAATATTGGCGTTTATCATAGAGCGCGACCCTGCGACCCTCCCTCGCCGGCTGGCTCGACTCGACTCTTTGTACTATCATCTTGATGACATTTTCCTCTGGTTTTAGTACAATTAAGTCATCCGTATTCTTGAGGTTAGTAATTATATCTGGATTAGCTGTAGATATGCTATATCTGCCTCTAATGTCAGGTTTGGCCACCCAAAGCCACAACTCCAAGACCACAACCTACCAGACCCTCAGTTAAAAGCCAGAGGAACACTCCTCGGCAAGTCTGAATAAAGTAAAATAAAATTCAGCAACAGACTAAAGCACCAATTCCTTCCTGTTTAAACAAGAACAGGACCTCGAATAACTAGAAAAAACAAAGCACTACTGCACAAGGCAACAACAATCGAACAGATCAGGGCAGCAAAATGAATACAACTGCTAATGCCTCCAAGACCTCCCAAGCACGAATGACGATCCCTACATCATCACCTGCCCCAGTAGCTGGATGTAGCAAAGACACCACGACCCAACCCAGAGTCTCCTAACCTGCCAAGACAAAAGAAAGGCAGCCAAAATCATATCAAGTGACTAATGTTCCAATGCTTCTTGCCTCCCTGACAGAGACCTTCCACAAGATGCTTGACAAAGCATTCCAAGCACTGGAACAGACCAACCCTAGGTCAAGGAAGGCAATGTTAACAGAGGTAAAAAATAATCTACTGAACTTATTTCGTCCACACACTTGTGCAAGCCTTACGTGTTTCCACTCCAACCAAAAAGATACAAGCCGTCAGGGAAATCAGCCCATTAGAAACCACCATGGACTCAATGGATTCAACGCTAACAGAATTATGGACAATAACGACAATCTCAAGATTATACAATGGAATATCCAACGATTCAAAATCAAAGCACAAACACTCAGAGCAGTGCTTCTCAAGGACAACATTGATATTGTTTTACTTCAAGAAACACTCATCAGGAATGAAATATATATCAATATCCCAGGATATCAAGGTGTCCACTGCCCTATTGCACAAGGTGGCACCAGAGGCATTTCAATTCTAGACAGAAATCATATCAATGCTACGGCAATCACAGACTTGCCTAACTGTGGAGAGAACGTCGAAATTATAGGAGATATTCTCACTATGAGGAACTCAATGTTGTCCATCTTCAGTGTATAGAGAAACCATAGAGAACACGACATGGATCGCTCTGCAATCTTTGAAATAGCAGTCACTACACCTACTATCATCTCGAGTGACTTCAACGCTCACAGTGAATTACTACTTGAATCCCCAAGAACCGACGCCAAAGGAAGACACATTGAACACCTTTTGGATGAAGTGCCTGAAATCAGTCTGTTTAACTCGACGGAACCAACCCACACTGGTGGGGGAATGCTGGATCTCATGTTTGTTTCCACCAGTATTTATAGAGTTGTGTCATTGGTCAGTTGATCATGTTCTGACCAGTGACCACTTTGCTACAAAAACAGTTATTAATATAGCATTACCTCCTAGACCTCCAGCTCTCGAGCCCGGATGCAAATAGATTTGCTAATCTTTCTGCTTCTAGCTCTAGATGAACATGATGAGGCGGAGCAGGAGACGATTTTCCTTTGGCCCTGTTGATCTGCCTCCAAAGAAGACCAAAAACACAGCTCCAAGCGAGGACAAAATCACTTACAACATGCTGGCCAAGCTAGGAGGAAAAAGTGAAGAAGCCTTATTGAATCTCATCAACAAAGTATGGGTGGCAAGAACTCGACCACTCTCTTGGAATACTGCAATTATAATTACCATTCCAAAACCCAAAGATCCAGGAAATCCAAGACCCATCTCATGAACAAGCTGTCTGGCCAAAACTGCAGAAAGAATGGGAGTGTGCCTTACACTCCCTCCTTACACACAATGCCTTACCTCCCTCCTGGATCAAATCAATGACAAACCAGGAATCCTTATTTTCTGGACCTTGAAAATGTTAGCAGAGTTAAAAACAGAGAGCATTGTAGCTAGCCAATACTCCAGTTACACTGTGCTGCCTGGTGGATAAGGAAATCAAAGGACACGAAAATGCCTAGACATCATCAGCAGAGAAGCGGAATGCATAGCAGTGAAAATAAACAGCAATACAAAATAGCAATGGCCGTTAAAATGAAAACTCAAGACATCAGACTCGTAATACGAGGACACGGAATGGAGTGGGTTACCTCTTTTCATTACCTAGGAGCTATAATACACAGCCAGTTGAAATTCACTCAAGAAATTGAATACTTTCGGCATCGTTGCAAAGCCAGAAACTCAGCTTTGTGCTCCCTGACAAATCTTAGATGGTGCGTCTCTACCAGTACTCAAAATGTACAACGTTCAAGCAGTAAGGTCACTCATTGACTATGTTGCTCCTGCTCTTACATCCCACAGTGATAACCAATGGGAGAAACTGGCAGTGTCTCAAAATGATGCTCTCAGAATAATGCTGGGAGCACCTATATGGACGCATAGAGAGAATCTAAGAATGGAAACCAACTCTCTAGCCTTAGACAACAAGATCAAACAAAGGATAGCCACCATAACAGCAAAACTTGTTGGAATCACCGCCAGTCTGTTAATCAGAGACAGCATACACAGATTGCTTTATATAAACCTTCAATATAGAACAAGTGCATGGACGGATAATCTGATCAAGATTCTAAAGAAAGTTGACTTGAAACGGACCATTAAAAAACAAGGGAGAAGATAGATCATATCAACACTTTCGGCAGCCACCTCCATGGAAATAATCGAGTCTAAAGATTATCACTGAAGGATTACCAGTGAAAAATCAGCATGTGACTCGCAATGGCTCAAAGCAGTCATAGAACAACAAATGGAAACCATCTCAAGACCTACAACGACTCACATCTTCACAGACGGATCAGTTGATCGAGAAAGAGGTTCTGCTGGGGCAGCAGTTTACACTAACAACCATGAAGCTTACTGGAGCATGAATAGTGGGTGCTCAACATTGCAAACAGAATTATATGCCAAGAAGGAGGCCTTAAATTATGCAATTGAGAATAATTTAAGTGATGTCATCATTCATACCGATTATAAATCTCCGCTCCAGCCTCCTGACTGTTATCCAGTCAGCACAAATATAATGTACATATCTTCACAGAAATCCTACATATAGGAAAGTAAGCACACAATCTAGGGCTGTCAATCACCCTAAATTGAATATCAAGTCACATTGGCATAGAGGGTAATGAATACGCAGACTCACTAGCAAAAACTGTCACTGCTCTACCTGTTGTACAGGTTAAAATATCTCCACGTTTTTCACAGATTAAAGAGCAAATCAAGAAGAATATACTCCAAACTATCAAACGTCGCCACAGAGCTAAAGCAGCAGAAGGAAGATCCACTGCTATGTGGTACGAACAAGCCATTGGGTACTGCACTTTCAAGCCTGGCAAAAAGATATCCAGAGGCATTGCAGTAGCCATACACAGACTCAGACTTGGTTACAAGTGCGGCTGGGCGGTAATAAACCCAATAGTTAAAGAGTGTCATATCTGTGGAACAGAAGCAGAGGCGCCATTATTGCACTACTTACTGGAATGTGAAGCTACTGAAGCCCTGCGCATCAAACTCAACATTCATCCAATGACAGCAGCTGTATTAAATGCAAATTCCGCAGCGACTACAATGATTAGAAAAGCAGTTGAAGAATGGGACACACTAGTGAACACTGTGCATCTATTTCCGCCACAAAGATAATGTTATTAAAACAAGACTAAAGCCACTGCGCTAAAACAGAAGCGAAAAAGAAACGAGAGAAAAGAAGGAAACCCCACCTCCAATTAAAACTGTGACCCAAATATCACAGTAAAATGGTTATCGCTGAAAAACCGAACTCAATTACGAGCTCACTATAGCCCGTGCTACATGGACATTTCGTTCTCAGTAGCTAAATCTAAAAACAAAATCATCAACGGATAGCAAGCAGTCTTATTAGACGTTGACATGTAAGTCTCGTCCTGATAACACACTCAGACCTTGACAATGGGCTCAAGAGAGTCCGAAAGACTTGGTGTTAATTCCTTACATAAATTTCACAAATACACAAGTGTAGGTTTTTATCCTATGTTATTATGTCTGTGAGAAGACATTACTATTACTTAATAGGTATAATATTCATGCATAATTCTGTCCTGCAATGTAGCGCGGGAGAAAAGCTTACTCCAGGGAGAGGTTTTCACTTAGAGAAATTATTTAACTTATAGTTGTGGGTCTTGAGCCTGCGTGTCCAACACTGCGCACAATGAATATTTGATGGCGTCTCCAGCGGGCCCAGGCCAGGTCCCAGGGCTCGAGCCAGGTCCCAGGGCCCAGGCCAGGTCCCAGGGCAGGTCCCAGGCCAGGTCCCCGGGTGGGTCCCAGGACCCCGGGCAGGTCCCAGGACCCGGGCCAGGTCCCATGGCAGGTCCCATGGCAGGTCCCAGGACCCGGGCCAAGCCTCTTGGGCCTGGGGAAGATTAACGCCCCGACGCCGCCGCTAACATCGTTAAGCCACCTTTGCTTTGTGTAAAATGTGCAGCTGCGCCAGTTATCTTAAACTCCCAGAAGTATACTTTAAACATTTACTTGTGAGGAAGACGTCCCACTTTTTGGATATATTTTGTATTTTTGAGTCACACGAAAATAAACCCGAGATTTTTAGCTACACTCTAAATTTTAGTTGAAAAAACACCAACCCTTCAGTCAGGGATGGACAAGAGAGGCCTCCAGTGTACACTGGTCTGAGGAGCCTCCAGTGTACACTGGTCTGAGGAGTCTCCAGTGTACACTGGTCTGAGGAGCCTCCAGTGTACACTGGTCTGAGGAGTCTCCAGTGTACACTGGTCTGAGGAGCCTCTAGTGTACACTGGTCTGAGGAGTCTCCAGTGTACACTGGTCTGAGGAGCCTCCAGTGTACACTGGTCTGAGGAGCCACCAGTGTACACTGGTCTGAGGAGCCTACAGTGTACACTGGTCTGAGGAGTCTCCAGTGTACACTGGTCTGAGAAGCCTCCAGTGTACACTGGTCTGAGGAGCCACCAGTGTACACTGGTCTGAGGAGCCTCCAGTGTACACTGGTCTGAGGAGCCTCCAGTGTACACTGGTCTGAGAAGCCTCCAGTGTACACTGGTCTGAGGAGCCACCAGTGTACACTGGTCTGAGGAGCCTCCAGTGTACACTGGTCTGAGGAGCCACCAGTGTACACTGGTCTGAGGAGCCTCCAGTGTACACTGGTCTGAGGAGCCTCCAGTGTACACTGGTCTGAGGAGCCTCCAGTGTACATTGGTCTGAGGAGCCTCCAGTGTACACTGGTCTGAGGAGCCTCCAGTGTACATTGGTCTGAGGAGCCTCCAGTGTACACTGGTCTGAGGAGCCTCCAGTGTACATTGGTCTGAGGAGCCTCCAGTGTACACTGGTCTGAGGAGCCTCCAGTGTACACTGGTCTGAGAAGCCTCCAGTGTACACTGGTCTGAGGAGCCTCCAGTGTACATTGGTCTGAGGAGCCTCCAGTGTACACTGGTCTGAGGAGCCTCCAGTGTACATTGGTCTGAGGAGCCTCCAGTGTACACTGGTCTGAGGAGCCACCAGTGTACACTGGTCTGTGGAGCCTCCAGTGTACATTGGTCTGAGGAGCCTCCAGTGTACATTGGTCTGAGGAGCCTCCAGTGTACACTAGTCTGAGGAGCCTCCAGTGTACATTGGTCTGAGGAGCCTCCAGTGTACACTGGTCTGAGGAGCCTCCAGTGTACATTGGTCTCAGGAGCCTCCAGTGTACACTGGTCTGAGGAGCCTCCAGTGTACATTGGTCTGAGGAGCCTCCAGTGTACACTGGTCTGAGGAGCCTCCAGTGTACATTGGTCTGAGGAGCCTCCAGTGTACACTAGTCTGAGGAGCCACCAGTGTACACTGGTCTGAGGAGCCTCCAGTGTACACTGGTCTGAGGAGCCTCCAGTGTACATTGGTCTGAGGAGCCTTCAGTGTACACTGGTCTGAGGAGCCTCCAGTGTACATTGGTCTGAGGAGCCTCCAGTGTACACTGGTCTGAGGAGCCACCAGTGTACACTGGTCTGAGGAGCCTCCAGTGTACACTGGTCTGAGGAGCCTCCAGTGTACACTGGTCTGAGGAGCCTCCAGTGTACATTGGTCTGAGGAGCCTCCAGTGAACACTGGTCTGAGGAGCCACCAGTGAACACTGGTCTGAGGAGCCTCCAGTGTACATTGGTCTGAGGAGCCTCCAGTGTACACTGGTCTGAGGAGCCTCCAGTGTACATTGGTCTGAGGAGCCTCCAGTGTACACTGGTCTAAGGAGCCACCAGTGTACATTGGTCTGAGGAGCCTCCAGTGTACACTGGTCTGAGGAGCCTCCAGTGTACACTGGTCTGAGGAGCCACCAGTGTACACTGGTCTAAGGAGCCTCCAGTGTACACAGGTCTGAGGATCCTCCAGTGTACACAGGTCTGAGGAGCCACCAGTGTACACTGGTCTGAGGAGCCTCCAGTGTACACTGGTCTGAGGAGTCTCCAGTGTACACTGGTCTGAGGAGCCTCCAGTGTACACTGGTCTGAGGAGCCTCCAGTGTACACTGGTCTGAGGAGCCTCCAGTGTACACTGGTCTGAGGAGCCACCAGTGTACACTGGTCTGAGGAGCCTCCAGTGTACACTGGTCTGAGGAGCCACCAATGTACATTGGTCTGAGGAGCCTCCAGTGTACACTGGTCTGAGGAGTCACCAGTGTACACTGGTCCGAGGAGCCTCCAGTGTACACTGGTCCGAGGAGCCTCCATTGTACACTGGTCTGAGGAGCCTCCAGTGTACACTGGTCCGAGGAGCCTCCATTGCACACTGGTCTGAGGAGCCTCCAGTGTACACTGGTCCGAGGAGCCTCCAGTGTATACTGGTTCGAGGAGCCTCCAGTATACACGGGTCCGAGGAGCCTCCAGTGTACACTGGTCTGAGGAGCCTCCAGTGTTCACTGGTCCGAGGAGCCTCCAGTGAACACTGGTCCGAGGAGCCTCCAGTGTACACTGGTCCGAGGAGCCTCCAGTGTACACTGGTCCGAGGAGCCTCCAGTGTACACTGGTCTGAGGAGCCTCCAGTGTACACTGGTCCGAGGAGCCTCCAGTGTACACTGGTCTGAGGAGCCTCCAGTGTACACTGGTCCGAGGAGCCTCCATTTGTACACTGGTCTGAGGAGCCTCCAGTGTACACTGGTCCGAGGAGCCTCCAGTGTACACTGGTCCGAGGAGCCTCCAGTGTATACTGGTTCGAGGAGCCTCCAGTATACACGGGTCCGAGGAGCCTCCAGTGTACACTGGTCTGAGGAGCCTCCAGTGTTCACTGGTCCGAGGAGCCTCCAGTGTACACTGGTCCGAGGAGCCTCCAGTGTACACTGGTCTGAGGAGCCTCCAGTGTTCACTGGTCCGAGGAGCCTCCAGTGTACACTGGTCCGAGGAGCCTCCAGTGTACACTGGTCTGAGGAGCCTCCAGTGTACACTGGTCCGAGGAGCCTCCAGTGTACACTGGTCTGAGGAGCCTCCAGTGTACACTGGTCCGAGGAGCCTCCAGTGTACACTGGTCCGAGGAGCCTCCAGTGTACACTGGTCCGAGGAGCCTCCAGTGTACACTGGTCCGAGGAGCCTCCAGTGTACACCGGTCTGAGGAGTCTCCAGTGTACACCGGTCTGAGGAGCCTCCAGTGTACACTGGTCCGAGGAGCCTCCAGTGTACACTGGTCCGAGGAGCCTCCAGTGTACACTGGTCTGAGGAGCCTCCAGTGTACACCGGTCTGAGGAGTCTCCAGTGTACACTGGTCTGAGGAGCCTCCAGTGTACACTGGTTCGAGGAGCCTCCAGTGTACACGGAAGTAGTGTAAACCAGGACAACTCGCTGCAATTTTGCTTTTTCTGACTGCAGTGAGTTGGCCCAATGTTTTTTCGTTACCCCGGTGAGATTCAACTGCAGCGAGTTGTCCCCATGTTTTCTCGTTACCCCATTGACCTTTGCACAGACATTGCTAATGGACAATGACGTCACCAGCTAGCGGCTCAGCGTTCCTGCACAGGCACCTTCAAGGGGGTTGTTTTTTTTATATTTTTTTTAGTTTAGTTCATTTATTATGCACCCCATACCCATCTTGTGGGCGGTAGTGGAAAGGGTTACAGAGGCACATAATGGGCTCAGGGACTGAACCCCACAATTCATTTAGCTAAGCAAGTTACAATCTTGATAGCTAGTTACAAAATTCAATATAAGTCGTCACATCAACAATGGGTTCGAGATCGACCTCAAGTACAGGTTCTAAATTAAGCAACTAGGGGATTGAAAAGATAATCAAGGAGATTAAAAAGCCGGTCTGTGAGTCGTGTGTTTTGCGCTACAACAGTGGCCCTGAAACCTAATGTATAATACCATCAGCCCTAGTCTATTTAAAAGTTCCTATTTACTTCCAACTATCGTCCATTGTAAAAGGGGAAGCAACACAGAGCATGAATCTCAGCGTTCTCCCCTTGTTACCGAACTAGTATTTTCCTGGATTTTTTCCTAAATTTTAAACTTATCCAATTTATCCCAATTGTTTCGTGTTCTGTCTCATGTTTATAGTATTAATAACCTATTAATATCCCCCGTTGTCCTGTCCATTCATTCACCCCTCTATCATGTCACCTCTATTTCCTCGCCTTTCTAGATAATGTAATTTAAGCTTTGTCAATCTTTCTTCGGGGATTGCTTATCGAGCATTGGGCAAAATAAAAATGAAAACCCACTATCATCCATTTGAATGAAAACAGTCCCCATGCCAGGCATGGTGACTTCAATGCAATTTCAGTACTAATCCAATATTGCAGCATAAACTAACAGTCCCCTGCTAGGCATGGTGACTGTAATGCGATTTCTGTAGTAATCCAAATATTGCTGCATAAACGCATAAGTGTATATGCACGGGCATAAATATATATGCGCATCTCACATTCGCTCAAAAAACATGCCTCCCACACCTTGCTGTAACATATAACAAATCAAAAATACTCATTCAGTAAAAGCAAGCCTCTTATGTTTTGAAATAAGGCCTTCTGCAATTACCTTCTTTTCTGACGACATCATCCCAAATACAGTGTGAGGCGCCAACGTGCTAAATGCGGACCCTAGGAGGTTCACACACACACACACACACACGGGAGACATCTCCCGTCACGCAGGGTGCAGTCGCACCTCCACAGATCTCCAGTATCAGCTCTTGATACTGGTAATGGCTCAAAAGGGCCACCACTTACGGGCTATTCATGCCCGTGCCACCTTTTGGGTGGCTTAATCTTTATCAATCATCAATCAATCGGTTCACACATAAGTGTGAACTCTTAATCAGGCTTAATACCTCAACTGTACTCTGTGCTTCACCAGAGTCGATATTCAGCTGCATTGGCTCGTATTTTCGCTCATTGCTCCTATTTTCTGATATTTATTAACCCGATCAAACCATCCTAATCTAACTTATTATATATAACAAACAAATACATTCTACAGACCAGTTGTTGTTGTTGTTGTTTATCGACGTCGCGAAAAGCGAACTCATGTATAGGGATAAGGTATTGTTGGCCATTAGCATACAAATGTCAAGGTATCACAGCACCTGACTGGTCAACTATGTGTGACGTCACCAGATAACCAATGCGACCTTTGGCGTCCTACTGGCATGTGTATTTAATGTTATTATTCAAAAATTAGTAGACTATCCATCCCCACCTAACCTAATCAAAGGATTAAGAATATGCATTTTAGTCATCCGCAACTATAACCATTCATTATGCAGTGTTAAGTTCAAATAGATGCCCAAATGTTGTACTGCAATTTAAGCAGAATCGTACATCTGGCAGCATAGCAGGTGAGCTGAACATAAGAATAAAGGTAACTGCAGAGGTCCTATTGGCCCATACGAGGCAGCTCCCATATATTTCCACCCAATCTCATTCATATACCCTATGCTTAAAACAACCAAGGGATCCCACTTAAAGTATTAGTTTGCAATAATAGTTTTAATAAATAACTCTTATTCTAGTTTTATACACAACAACAATTATGAAACCCTATAGCTAGATATTCTACTATAATCCACACGTAGTTACCACACATCTGGCAGCAAAGCGGACTAATAGCTTTGTTTATAGGCTAGTCAACTGTCCTCACATCCATCAAATAGCTATCCAAATGTCGCACCTCAATTCATCCATCTAGCAACTCAGCTGGATGCTAGCCACTATATTCATAGGCTAATCATTTCTACACCTCAAAAAAATCCTACTCTTGCTACGCAAATCAGCTAACTTGTTTCTAAACCAACACTCGCAAATACAATCATATTTACCTACACATACTCAACATCCCATACATTCATAGAGAATAGCCAAGTTTTTTGCCCCATTTCCCCCATTAATCAGATGTAATTTATGCCATACACAGAAAATACAGCATTTACACACCAAATATGTCATTTATGCACAAAATATATTATTTACACTCAAAATATACCATCACACAAAAAAATATGACATTTACATACAAAATATGTCAGTTGCACACAAAAATATAACATTTACACAATATTGCATGTATGCTCAGAGTATGACATTTACACAAAGTATGGTATTTGCACAAATATTTCAAAACGCTTATGCATTTAGACAATCAAAAATGCACTTTCACTAAAATTACACAATTTCATATACATAATTTTCACAAAATACCCATACATTGTCTCATAAACCAAAATACACTTACACCATTATGATCTATTTTTTCAGATTACAGAGCTTACACAAAATACAGAATTTGCACACAAAAATACAGTTGCACCAGTTCCACTTCAACAAATTAAAAACACAGCTTGCATAAATGCACTATTAGCACAAAAAATTATTATAAAACATGGACAGTGCCTGCATGTGCAGGAACGCTGAGCCGCTAGCTGGTGACGTCATTATCCATTAGCTATGTCTGTGCAAGGGTCAATGGGGTAACGAAAAAACATGGGGACAACTCGCTGCAGTTGAATCTCACCGGGGTAACGAAAAAACATGGGGACAACTCGCTGCAGTTGAATCTCACCGGGGTAACGAAAAAACATGGGGCCATCTCGCTGCAGTCGGAAAAAGCAAAATTGCAGTGAGTTGTCCTGGTTTA
The DNA here is from genome assembly GCF_040958095.1 of Procambarus clarkii. Classification (NCBI taxonomy): domain Eukaryota; kingdom Metazoa; phylum Arthropoda; class Malacostraca; order Decapoda; family Cambaridae; genus Procambarus; species Procambarus clarkii. The sequence continues at coordinate 13,578,370 of NC_091169.1, read as the reverse complement.
CACTACTCACGGGTCCGAGGAGTCTCCAGTGTACACTGGTCCGAGGAGTCTCCAGTGTACACTGGTCCGAGGAGCCTTCAGTGTACACTGGTCTGAGGAGCCACCAGTGTACACTGGTCCGAGGAGCCTCCAGTGTACACTGGTCTGAGGAGCATCCAGTGTACACTGGTCTGAGGAGCCTCCAGTGTACACTGGTCTGAGGAGCCTCCAGTGCACACTGGTCTGAGGAGCCTCCAGTGTACACTGGTCTGAGGAGCCTCCAGTGTACACTGGTCCGAGGAGCCTCCAGTGTACACTGGTCTGAGGAGCCTCCAATGTATGACAGTGTATTATCACCTAGAAAGATAATATCAGGTATTGTCTTTTATCTCAGGAATATCAAGGGTATTCTCTATTTTGTTTATCTGGAAATTCCTCAGCCGTTGCATCTGGCGGTTTGTATATTAGAATAATAACAAAGTTTATTCTCTATCTTTGTCAGAAAATCCAACACCATATAATAATATTACATGTAATATGCAGATAATATTGCTGCTGTTGTATACACAAGTTACCCTTAGAAAATGTAGCTTGTAGTGGAATTTTCCATCAATAGAAAACGGGATATCATTTCCACATAGTACTATAAATGCACCAGCTGTTCTGTTGGGAATTATTCTTAAATACATAGTCTTTGGACTTTTAATATCATAAAAACTTCTCATTTGAATTAACTTAATTATTAGTATCAAAATAAAGTAAATTTGACCCTTCTATCACTTATTGACATTGGACAAGGAGAGCCAAGGCATCAGTGGTGAGGAAGGTCAGCCATTGTTTGTTTGTTAAGACCAGAGGCACAGGGGAGTAAATTCAGCTCCTATAATTTCTCTTGGACGAAGTGTTATGGAGATCAAAGTGTTCTAACATCATCAACACACTGTCAACATAAACAAGGGAAGTGTCCTACCAAAACCCGTTTATCTAATCGTTTCTGGCTAGTAAATGTTAGGTAGATAAGAACGAACCGGTTAGGATGCGAACAGCCCCTTAATAAAGGTAATTAAGCCTTGGTCTTTATTATTTAATATACAGTGTTTTCTCTGATATAGCTGTCATATATTAGGATTCCGGCTTACAGCTAGCACCCTTTGACAGGAACAAGAAGAGGAAGCAAGATAATCTTGGTACATCAGTTACCAGGGTGATGGAAGCTAGCCTCACACGAGGATAATTTGGTGTCTACATCCTAGTTACATCTGGTGGACTAAGCCTGCTGTACAATAAGATAAGGCACCTCCAATTTATTTACTAATATATGTAGTTTAATACTGTAGTTTGATTGGCTGCATATATATAAATTTAATATAAACCCCCCCCCCTAATGTGTAAGGATCGATTTGTGAGATTATTGCAGAAATACATTTCACTTAACATCATATCAATTGCCATCGAAATATATAAATTAATGTAAATATAAATTCTATATAAATTCATATAAATTAAATAAATATAAATCTCACAGATCGGTTCCCACATTATATGGTCCTTTGAACCGGATGACGGATTATTTGGTCATCTTTGTACCGGATGAACCAGTTAACCAGTGGATTCATTAAATATACTGGTACTCGTGTGATTTATACAAATAACAATACAAAGCCAGTCAAAGACCGGCAGCGTAGCCTCGAGCAAGCTCACGAGCCCCTCAGCTCAGTCCAGCCTCATCAGCGGTTTCATGGTCACCCACCGATTTGGTGGCATGTTATTTCTGTGAAGTGACAGCGCTTATATGTAAGCCGATCAAATTAGTGGCTGTGTCCTCGCAAGATTACTCACGAGTTTTGTGGTGTTAATTTTGCAAGAGATTATCCACGAATTTTGTGGTGTTAATTTCGCGAGGTCACTAATATTATTTAATACTTCTAGATAATATTAGAAGTTTCATAGAGGCTACTAAGAGGCTATCATCAATAATTCTGTATATTATTTCTCCAAAATAGGGAATTATTTAATATATATCTTGCACTAGTTTCACAATACAATATTTACCAATTGCCAACCCGCAACAGGGTAGGATATAACCTAGTCCCCCTATTAACATTGACTAGTTGAACTATTTATTGTTCATACTAGTCCCATTTATTACCAGAGTCTAGTTGTACTATATTGAACAACCTAGCACCATTATTGAATGGTGCAGACCCTATTTTGGGTGTAATTTTTACCAGCTTGAGTTGTGTATATATAATAATTTACTTATGATCATTACACCTTTGAGTGATTAATTAGTGTCTATACCATCCTAGGGTGATAATTGAGGAGCTAACCTAAAGGTTATTGATGGAACCAATCGTATTGGCGTATGCCTTTCCATTGGAGACTTTCAGCACCGTGGAGAGGGGGGACCTGCTGCCTGGGTAACAGCTTCTCCCCTGAATCAACCTACCCTGGCTTTGCGCCCTCGTGAGGCCACTCCAAACTGACAACCAGAGCACAACTCCATAGTCTCCTGAGACTGATGGATGCCTACTACTACTAACCTAAAGGTACTTCCAGTGACACTAGTTTATCACTCAAATCATTAGTGTGTGTGATTATATATATATATATATATATATATATATATATATATATATATATATATATATATATATATATATATATATATATAACCTCTAGAAGAGGTAGGATTATAGCCTAGTGATTGCAGAATTTTACCCTAGGCTACCATCAGTACTTGTTCAGCATTATGAGCAACCCAAGTACAAGCCTCACAAGGCTTAACCAACTAGCCAGTATGGATACTGCAGAAAGAATGAAAAGAACCCTTGCAGGTCTTAAAGGCCACTTAACAAGACAGATCAAGAAACGTGAGGATTTGTCACAACAATCTCCAATTGATTATGCTGACCTGGAAAGCTATTATCAAGCAGCTGCAGGTAAATTTGAGCAAATCAAATGCCAAATATCAACATATGTGGCTGAACTTGCCAACACCAATTTATCAGAAACAGAAATAAACGACATTATGGTTGATCTAGCAAGTTATGAAGATCACACTCAGGCCACGTTACAGCCTTACGTCAAATTAATTGCCCAGAACAAGGCAACAACAACAACAGTTGCATCTAATACAAGTCAAGCAGAAGCTCGACTCCCTCCAATTAATTTACCCGCTTTCTCGGGAAAAGACGAGGAAGATTGGGACGAATTTTGGAACAAATTCGTTGACCGTATGGACTCAAAACAATCTTTACCCAAGAGTAGTAAATTCTCTTATCTTCAAGGCCAATTATCAGGTGAGGCTAAAACAGTAGTATCCCATCTGAGATTAACTAATGATGGCTATGATCTGGCAGTACAACTCCTCAAGGATAATTATGCTGATCCAGAAGTAAAAACATCACATTTAGTTCATGAGCTGTTGCATTTACCCCCACCGGAGGCTTCCGCTGATTCACTCCAAGTCTTCAAGCTGGAGGTAGAATCAATGATCAAGGCCCTCAGCCTGACAGCCAATACAAACGGGGCTGAGTGGATCTTGAAAATAATTGTCTAGGAGAAAATACCTGGGGACGTATTGAGACAAATGAGTGCTCATTACAATAAAAGTATCTTATCCATGAATTAAATATCTGAGGGTTTACGTTCTGTAATTCATCAATTACGAACACATGACAAATTAAAACCACTAAGTAAACCTTCAGAAACCAATAATAGTAAACCACAGAGTGCCAAAGGTACTCCAAATCAACCTAAACAATATAATTCAACACCAAAGTGGAACAGTGGCAGAGTGGGCATATATGCAGTGGGACCCTCCAAGCCTATAGTTACTGTGTCACCCAAGAACGTGACTCCAAAGGGTACTGGAAGCTATGGAACATGTTTGTTCTGCAATAAGAAACATTCAATGTACCACTGCCCTAATTTTCCTGATAGTGACGCCCGTGTTGAGCGATTCAAAGAGTTGTAACATTGCACGAGGTGCCTCAGGAAACATAACATTAACGACTGTGACACCCAATTACACACCTGTAATAGGTGTAACAAGGGTCAGCACCATGCAGCATTGTATGGAGATACCAAACAACGTCTCCAAACCCCAAGGTGGAAGATAGCATTCCCACCACAGTACAGTACTGCAAGGTGCCACAAACGACTGTCCAATCGGGAAAGTCTAAAGGTAATACTACTTTGCCTTCTGCCCAAATTACCATCCTGAATAAGATGGCCAAGGTCCATACCCGTGGGTTGTTTGACCAAGGGTCCCAGAGAACATATGTCACTAAAAGGTTGGCAGATGAACTACAATTAAGGCCTGTAGCCCAGACGACAATCAATATCTCAGGGTTTCTAACTAATACAGGACCTCAAGTCTACCAGGTGGTACAACCATCAGTACGTTTAGGCAGGTACGTCTGTCAAGTACAAGCCATTGTGGTGGACAAAATACCACCAGACCTACAAGTACAAGGTCTGAGGGCAACAGCCAAATTCCTGAGAAATAGAGGAATACAATTGGCAGATAATATTAAGTCTGATCACCTCACCGACTTCGGTATCCTAGTAGGTACAGGTACTACCATCGATTCATTGGTTGCCCTACTAAATATCAGGGCATAACCATGCTAAATTCTGCAGGAGGTAAATTACTTTCAGGCCCAGTATTAAGCCTGAGGAGACCTATGCCTGCAGATGAACAATACCAGTAGAAATCTAAATTTGTCAGCTGATTATATTTCTCCAGTAGCATTATACTAAGGAGATTACAGCTGACTATAGCAACAGAGGTTGATGTTAATATCATCATTTAAAGCTGAAGATGAGTTCATGAGGCCTCAGTGGCAAATCAGTGAACAGTAGCCTAAACAGCTACAAGTCACTGCGACCAATGTCACTGAACCCACTGCAGTCTCAGAACCATACTTGACTGTAATGATGGGCTATTCAATCCTCTGAATCAATTAACTAAATTAAACCCCAATGAATCTGATGACTGATTTTGATACATTTATTATTTATTCAAGATGTATTCCATGGGCCTCAGTGTTTATATATCAGTGACCAGTTACCTGAACAAGCTTCAAGTTATATCTAATGTCACTGATCTCAATGCAGTCCCTGAATCATACTTGAAATTAGTACTTGATCACATTCAGTCTTCTGGGTTAAATAATGTGTATTTTGGCTATAATTTTAGCCTCTCAAAGAGTTAACAGGGAAATGAAATCGCATTAGACTTCTGACCCCTGCAATTCGAGTACGGGACATCCGTCCTGTACGAACAGACACACAAATGTCTTATTACTATCTTGAGGTTATCTTGAGATGATTTCGGGGCTTTAGTGTCCCTGCGGCCCGGTCCTCGACCAGGCCTCCACCCCCAGGAAGCAGCCAGTGACAGCTGACTAACACCCAGGTACCTATTTACTGCTAGGTAACAGGGGCATAGGGTGAAAGAAACTTGGCCCAGTTGTTTCTGCCTCGTGAGGGAATCGAACCCGCGCCGCAGAATTACGAGTCCTGCGCGCTATCCACCAGGCTACGAGGCCTCCTACTAACAACTAATATCAAATTCGAAGGAGGAGTATCGGTGTTCGTCTGTTCTAAATAGGAATTCGACCCGTGATCAGCCCCTCGGGGAATTATGTCGGAAAATCCGACACCATTTAATATTATTACATGCAATATGCAGATAATATTGCTGCTGTTGTATACACAAGTTACCCTTAGAAAATGTAGCTTGTAGTGGAGTTTTCTGTCAATAGAAAACGGGATATCATTGCCACATACTATAAATTCACCAGCTATTCTGTTGGGAATTATTCTTAAATACATAGTCTTTGGACTTTTAATATCATAAAAACATCTCATTTGAATTAACTTAATTATTAGTATCAAAATAAAGTAAATGTGACCCTTCTATCACTTATTGACAGTGGACAAGGAGAGCCAAGGCGTCAGTGGTGAGGAAAGTCAGCCATTGTTTGTTTGTTAAGACCAGAGGCACAGGGGAGTAAATTCAGCTCCTATAATTTCTCTTGGACGAAGTTTTATGGAGATCAAAGTGTTCTACCATCATCAACACGCTGTCAACATAAACAAGGGAAGTGTCCTACCGAAACCCGTTTATCTAATCATTTCTGGCCAGTTAATGTTAGGTAGATAAGGGCGAACCGGTTAGGATGCGAACAGCCTCTTAATAAAGGTAATTAAGCCTTGGTCTTTATTATTTAATATACAGTGTTTTCTCTGGTATAGCTGTCATATATTAGGATTCTGGCTTACAGCTAGCACCCTTTGACAGGAACAAGAAGAGGAAGGAAGATAATCTTGGTACATCAGTTACCAGGGTGATGGAAGCTAGCCTCACACGAGGATAATTTGGTGTCTACATCCTAGTTATATCTGGTGGACTAAGCCTGCTGTACAATAAGATAAGGCATCTCCAATTTATTTACTAATATATGTAGTTTAATACTGTAGTTTGATTGGCTGCATATATATAAATTTAATATAAACCCCCCCTCTAATGTGTAAGGATCGATTTGTGAGATTATTGCAGAAATACAGTCCACTTAATATCATACCAATTGCTATCGAAATATATAAATTAATGTAAATATAAATTCTATATAAATTCATATAAATTAAATAAATATAAATCTCACAGATCGGTTCCCACAATCTTTACTCCTAGTACTTCTACCACTTCATTTGTAGAGTTAAGGAGCTCCGAGCACACAAGTTCTTCTCTAATATACAGACCCACTCCTCCACGTGACCTATTGACCCTATCACATCCGAATAGATTATATTCTGATTTCCACATCTTATTGTCCAAGAGTTTAGCTGCCTGAGTTTCTCTGATAGCTCCAAAACCTGCATTTAATCTGTGAAGTCATTTGTGAACGGTTCTTTGTTGTTTGCTTTTGGTTTTTAGTCCTTGGCAGAGATGAATGAGGGAAGGAACGATGAGGCAAAGGTGGATAATCTAGCGCTTCTCAATAAATAAAATCATAAATAAATAAATAAATATATGTCGTACCTAGTAGCCAGAACGCACTTCTCGGCCTACTATGCAAGGCCCAATTTGCCTAATAGGCTGAGTGATTTTTTTTATTTTCAATAAATTGTGTCCAGTTGGTTTATTTTAAATATATTTATTATATTATATTAAGAACATAAATTATTGATTTAGTTATGTTAGTTTAGGTTAGGTTAAGATAGGTTAGGTTAGGTTAGGTATTGTTGGTTAGGTTCGGTCATATATCTTCGTTAGTTGTAACTCGATTTAAAAAAGAATAACTCATACATAATGAAATAGATAGCTTTATCATTTCATACAAAAAAATTGAAACTTATTGAAATTCAGGAAAAGTTGGCTTATTAGGCAAATCTGGCCTAATTTTATATGTATATATATAACTGAAAACTCACACCCCAGAAGTGACTCGAACCCATACTCCCAGAAGCAACGCAACTGGTATGTACAAGACGCCTTAATCCACTTGACCATCACGACCGGACATAATGAGGTGATAGCCGAGGCTATTTGAACCACCCCACCGCCGGCACTCGGATAGTAATCTTGGGCATAGCATTTTACCAAATCACCTCATTCTTTGGGGCACACGTGAGGAACACAAATGCGAACAAGCCTGAATGGTCCTCAGGACAATATGCAACTGAAAACTCACACCCCAGAAGTGACTCGAACCCATACTCCCAGAAGTCTTGTACATACCAGTTGCGTTGCTTCTGGGAGTATGGGTTCGAGTCACTTCTGGGGTGTGAGTTTTCAGTTGCATATTGTCCTGGGGACCTTTCAGGCTTGTTCGCATGTATATATATATATATATATATATATATATATATATATATATATATATATATATATATATATATATATATATATATATATATGTCGTACCTAGTAGCCAGAACGCACTTCTCGGCCTACTATGCAAGGCCCGATTTGCCTAATAAGCCAAGTTTTCCTTAAATTAATATATTTTCTCTAATTTTTTTCTTATGAATTGATAAAACTACCCATTTCATTACGTATGAGGTCAATTTTTTTTATTGGAGTTAAAATTAATGTAGATATATGACCAAACCTAACCAACCCTACCTAACCTAACCTAACCTATCCTTATAGATTAGGTTAGGTTAGGTACATGAAAAAGTTAGGTTAGGTTAGGTTAGGTAGGTTAGGTAGTCGAAAAACAATTAATTCATGAAAACTTGGCTTATTAGGCAAATTGGGCCTTGCATAGTAGGCTGAGAAGTGCGTTCTGGCTACTAGGTACGACATATATATATATATATATATATATATATATATATATATATATATATATATATATATATATATATATATATATATATATATATATATATATATATATATATATATATATATATATATATATAGTAATTATCAAAAGAAGGCACCAAACCGGGAAGGCTATGTAGCACCATCAAATGTGCGGAATAATCAGAGGGCGCTAAATATCACCAAGGATGCCAATACGAGAACAAAAACGCATAAGGTGAACGATATCAAAAGAATCTGTCACCAAGAATTCTATTGAGGGACAGTTGACCGCGAGGGACGGTCGGAAAGCAAGACACACGCTCGTCCTGGAAGTCAGGACATTCAAGAAGGACATGCACGACCGTAAGAGGGACAATGCAATTGGGACAATAAGGAGCAGGGCGGCGCTCCATCAAGTGACCATGGGTTAAGCGAGTATGATACAGTTCACTAGCAATTAAAGTCTGAACAATTAACTTCTCATTAACTTCTCCACATAAGTCCACACAGTGAACCAAGGCGTCCATTAAGGCCACTCTGCCTTGTATGTTGGTCCGGTCAGCGCCTGGTGTCTCCCTGACAACCACCATTCCATTTATCACTGAGTCGAAACATTTGGGCACTTTAACATCCAGCTTTGCTAGATTCTAGTCAATGATGTCATACTAGAAGTCTTTCTCTCACAGTTAGTTTGGCCATGGAAGGAAGGAGGGAATTATCAGGGGAAAGGGCCAAGTCATTTCGACTATATAGCTCTGGGAAGGGATCAGGATAAGGATTTGGGATGGGACGGGGAAAAGGAATTGTGTCCAACCATTTGGACGGTCGGGGATTGAACGCCGACCTGCATTAAACGAGATCGTCACTCTACCCTCCAGCCCAAGTGGTTGGACTGTGGAATTACAGGTTTAGTTTGCTTTGATAATGGTATTACAGATTTTGCCGGGATTGCAACCATGTCCCCAGACTTTGTAAGCTTGTTATCATATTATGAAAAAGATAAATCCTTGTCTTTAATAAACATAAACTTAATAAACTCGTGGAGTACACAATACTCTCAGCATAGCTTCATCAGTATGATTCATTCATAACGACAAATGAAGGTTAAGAGGACCAAAAGCCTCATTGACGTCAACCATCCTCTAATCCATAGGCATCAGGATCAAAGATTATCTCCAAGTAATTTATCCAGACACAGATTAAGGTGAAAATTTATGCAAATGCATTCCAAAAATGTCAGGTGCTGCATAGTAATCTTTGCCATACACAAACACTGATGTATAAGGTGGTACTGCCTGCGCCTACTTGATGAGGCTATGGGAGTCATCTTCAACTGTTGCAAGACTACTCGCACTCTCCTGAATGATGTCTGGGACTCCTGGATCAATATCAACATTCCCCTACACAATATCTCAGAGTGAAGTGTTTATGTAGAGTGCAACCGATATTGACTTACCTGTGTCGCTGTTTTGACTTGCTCGCCGTTCTTCCACCACTGAAGAATTGCCGGAGGCTGCGCTCCCACACCCTCACACACCAGCCTTCTTTCCTCACCCTCCGCCAGGCGCACCTCACCCTCCGTCAGGGGCACCTCACCCTCCGCCAGGCGCACCTCACCCTCCGCCAGGCGCACCTCACCCTCCGCCAGGCGCTCGTCACCCTCCGCCAGGCGAGACACCAGAAGCACCGAGCTGGGAGGGACTCAATAAAGAGACCGGTTTGTCAACTAACAGGAAGTAATATGAATGCTTAAGAAACTATCTAAGAATGTTGAGTGACATTCACATCACTGTCGCTCCACCTTGTAACGTCACACACACCTGAGGTCAGTCATGTGTCACACCACCCCTGCCTACAGTCATGTGTCACACCTCCCCTGCCTACAGTCATGTGTCACACCTCCCCTGCCTACAGTCATGTGTCACACCACCCCTGCGTACAGTCATGTGTCACACCACCCCTGCCTACAGTCATGTGTCACACCACCCCTGCGTACAGTCATGTGTCACACCACCCTTGCCTACAGTCATGTGTCACACCACCCCTGCCTACAGTCATGTGTCACACCACCCCTGCCTACAGTCATGTGTCACACCACCCTGGCCTACAGTCATGTGTCACACCACCCTGGCCTACAGTCATGTGTCACACCACCCCTGCCTACAGTCATGTGTCACACCACCCCTGCCTACAGTCATGTGTCACACCACCCTGGCCTACAGTCATATGTCACACCACCCTGGCCTACAGTCATGTGTCACACCACCCCCTGCCTACAGTCATGTGTCGTAGCACCCCTGCCAACAGTCATGTGTCATACCACCCCTGCCTACAGTCATGTGTCACACCACCCCTGCCTACAGTCATGTGTCACACCACCCCTGCCTACAGTCATGTGTCATACCACCCCCTGCCTACAGTCATGTGTCATACCACCCCTGCCTACAGGCATGTGTCACACCACCCCCTGCCTACAGTCATGTGTCATACCACCCCTGCCTACAGTCATGTGTCATACCACCCCCTGCCTACAGTCATGTGTCATACCACCCCTGCCTACAGTCATGTGTCACACCACCCCTGCCTACAGTCATGTGTCACACCACCCCTGCCTCCAGTCATGTGTCATACCACCCCCTGCCTACAGTCATGTGTCATACCACCCCTGCCTACAGTCATGTGTCACACCACCCCTGCCTACAGTCATGTGTCACACCACCCCCTGCCTACAGTCATGTGTCACACCACCCCCTGCCTACAGTCATGTGCCACACCACCCCCTGCCTACAGTCATGTGTCACACCACCCTGGCCTACAGTCATGTGTCACACCACCCCCTGCCTACAGTCATGTGTCATACCACCCCCTGCCTACAGTCATGTGTCACACCACCCTGGCCTACAGTCATGTGTCACACCACCCCTGCCTACAGTCATGTGTCACACCACCCCCTGCCTACAGTCATGTGTCACACCACCCCTGCCTACAGTCATGTGTCACACCACCTCTGCCTACAGTCATGTGTCACACCACCCTCTGCCTACAGTCATGTGTCACACCACCCCTGCCTACAGTCATGTGTCACACCACCCCTGCCTACAGTCATGTGTCACACCACCCCTGCCTACAGTCATGTGTCACACCACCCCCTGCCTACAGTCCTGTGTCACACCACCCCCTGCCTACATGTCATGTGTCACACCACCCCTTGCCTACAGTCATGTGTCACACCACCCCCTGCCTACAGTCATGTGTCACACCACCCCCTGCCTACAGTCATGTGTCACACCACCCCTGCCTACAGTCATGTGTCATACCACCCCCTGCCTACAGTCATGTGTCACACCACCCCCTGCCTACAGTCATGTGTCACACCACCCTTGCCTACAGTCATGTGTCACACCACCCCCTGCCTACAGTCATGTGTCACACCACCCCTGCCTACAGTCATGTGTCACACCACCTCTGCCTACAGTCATGTGTCACACCACATCTGCCTACAGTCATGTGTTACACCACCCCTGCCTACAGTCATGTGTCACACCACCCCTGCCTACAGTCATGTGTCACACCACCCTGGCCTACAGTCATGTGTCACACCACCCTGGCCTACAGTCATGTGTCACACCACCCTGGCCTACAGTCATGTGTCACACCACCCTGGCCTACAGTCATGTGTCACACCACCCTGGCCTAGAGTCATGTGCCACACCACCCCCTGCCTACAGTCATGTGTCACACCACCCTGGCCTACAGTCATGTGTCACACCACCCTGGCCTGCAGTCATGTGTCACACCACCCTGGCCTACAGTCATGTGTCACACCACCCTGGCCTAGAGTCATGTGCCACACCACTCCCTGCCTACAGTCATGTGTCACACCACCCTGGCCTACAGTCATGTGTCACACTACCCTGGCCTACAGTCGTGTGTCACACCACCCTGGCCTACAGTCATGTGTCACACCACCCTGGCCTACAGTCATGTGTCACACCACCCTTGCCTACAGTCATGTGTCACACCACCCTGGCCTACAGTCATGTGTCACATCACCTCTGCCTACAGTCATGTGTCACACCACCCTGGTCTACAGTCATGTGTAACATCACCCTGGCCTACAGTCATGTGTCACACCACCCCTGCCTACAGTCATGTGTCACACCACCCCTGCCTACAGTCATGTGTCACACCACCCTGGCCTACAGTCATGTGTTACACCACCCTGGCCTACAGTAATGTGTCACACCACCCCTGCCTACAGTCATGTGTCACACCACCCTGGCCTACAGTCATGTGTCACACCACCCTGGCCTACAGTAATGTGTCACACCACCCTGGTCTACAGTCATGTGTCACATCACCCTGGCCTACAGCCATGTGTCACACCACTCATGCCTACAGCCATGTGTCACACCATCCCCTGCCTACAGTCATGTGTCACACCACCTCGGCCTACAGTCATATGCCACACCACCCCTGCCTACAGTCATGTGTCACACCACCTCTGCCTGCAGTCATGTGTCACACCACCCCTGCCTGCTGTCATGTGTCACACCACCCCTGCCTACAGTCATGTACCACAACAAATCTGCCTACAGTCATGTGTCACACCACCCCTGCCTACAGTCGTGTGTCACACCACCTCTGCCTACAGTCATATGTGTCACACCATCCCTGCCTACAGTCATGTGTCTCACCACCCCTGCCTACAGTCATGTGTCACACCACCCCTGCCTACAGTCATGTGTCACACCATCCCTGCCTACAGTCATGTGTCACACCACCCCTTCCTACAGTCGTGTGTCACACCACCCTTCCCTACAGTCGTGTGTCACACCATCCCTGCCTACAGTCATGTGTCACACCACCGCCTGCCTACAGTCATGTGTCACACCACCCCTGCCTTCAGTCGTGTGTCACACCACCCCTCCCTACAGTCGTATGTCACACCACGCCTGCCTACAGTCATGTGTCACACCACCCCTGCCTACAGTCGTGTGTCACACCACCCCCTGCCTACAGTCATGTGTCACACCACCCCTGCCTACAGTCATGTGTCACCACCCCTGCCTATAGTCATGTGTCACACCACCCCTGCCTACAGTCATGTGTCACACCACCCCTGCCTATAGTCATGTGTCACCACCCCGGCCTATAGTCATGTGTCACACCACCCCTCCCTACAGTCGTGTGTCACACCACCCCTGCCTACAGTCATGTGTCATCACCTCTGCCTACAGTCATGTGTCACACCACCCCTGCCTACAGTCATGTGTCATCACCCCTGCCTACAGTCATGTGTCACACAACCCCTCCCTACAGTCATGTACCACACCACCTCTGCCTACAGTCATGTGTCACACCACCCCTCTCTACAGTCGTGTGTCACACCACCCCCTGCCTACAGTCATGTGTCTTACCACCCCTGCCTACAGTCATGTGTCACACCACCCCCTGCCTACAGTCATGTGTCACACCACCCCTGACTACAGTCATGTGTCACACCACCCCCTGCCTACAGTCGTGTGTCACACCACCCCTGCATACAGTCGTGTGTCACACCACCCCCTGCCTACAGTCGTGTGTCACACCACCCCTGCCTACAGTCATGTGTCACACCACCCCTGCCTACAGTCATGTGTCACACCACCCCTGCCCACAGTCATGTGTCACACCACCCCTGCCTGCAGTTATGTGTCACACCACCCCTGCCCACAGTCATGTGTCACACCACCCCCTGCCTTCAGTCGTGTGTCACACCACCCCATCCTACAGTCATGTGTCATCACCCCTGCCTACATTCATGTGTCACACCACCCCTGCCTACAGTCATGTGTCATCACCCCTGCCTACAGTCATGTGTCACACCACCCCTCCCTGCAGTCATGTTTCACACCACCCTCCCTACAGTCGTGTGTCACACCACCTCTGCCTACAGTCATGTGTTACACCACCCCTGCCTACAGTCATGTGTCACACCACCCCCTGCCTGCAGTCATGTGTCACCACCCCCTGCCTATAGTCATGTGTCACCACCCCCTGCCTACAGTCATGTGTCACACCACCCCTGCCTACAGTCATGTGTCACCACCCCTGCCTACAGTCATGTGTCACCACCCCTGCCTACAGTCATGTGTCACACCACCCCTGCCTGCAGTCGTGTGTCACACCACCCCTGCCTACAGTCATGTGTCACCACCCCTGCCTACAGTCTTGTGTCACCACCCCCTGCCTACAGTCATGTGTCACACCACCCCTCCCTACATTCATGTGTCACACCACCCCTGCCTACAGTCATGTGTCATCACCCCTGCCTACAGTCATGTGTCACACCACCCCTCTCTACAGTCATGTGTCACACCACCCCTCCCTACAGTCGTGTGTCACACCACCCCTGCCTACAGTCATATTTCACACCACCCCTCCCTACAGTCGTGTGTCACACCACCCCCTGCCTACAGTCATGTGTCACACCACCCCCTGCCTACAGTTATGTGTCACCACCCCCTGCCTACAGTCATGTGTCACACCACCCCTGCCTACAGTCATGTGTCACCACCCCTGCCTACAGTCATGTGTCACCATCCCTGCCTGCAGTCGTGTGTCACACCACCCCTGCCTACAGTCATGTGTCACCACCCCTGCCTACAGTCATGTGTCACCACCCCTGCCTACAGTCATGTGTCACACAAGGTAAGGTGAGGTGTAGACGTTAGATAAGCTTAACTATTTCAAGTCTAATAAATATTATATCAGTGATAGACGAACCTCCTTCGTAACTTCTAAACTTATTGCATGTGTTTTGTTTTACGGGGGAAAAACTACTAGCTTAATCGTTTAAGCTACCCCACCCATGCCTTAACCTATCATTGTGGTAGTCGTTGATCCTACCCCACCCACGATCAACCTGTTGTTGTGGTAGTCGTTGATCCTACTCCCGCCCACGGGCTAGGATCTTGTGGGTGGTAGTGGACCCCATACCCATCTTGTGGGTGGTAGTGAATCCCATACCCATCTTGTGGGTGGTAGTGGACCCATACCCATCCTGTGGTCAGTTTTAGACCCCCATTCCCATTCTGTGAGCGGTAGTGGACCATACCTGTTGTTGTGTTAGTCGTTTTAAATGAAAACAATGTTTCCTGCGACCTAACCTTATTTCGTTATCAACTTAAGCAGCATGAAACTGTACTCACACTCCAGCCAACTTACATCTGCAGACGTATTTATATTGAAAGTAAACATTACACACGAATTGTCCATTTCTCATTTTTCATAGTTTTAAATAGTCCAATAGTTTAAATGAGAATATTATGATTTCTTATTTTCCTTTAAACCTTTTTTCTTTTCTTCAAATGTTTTGGTGTTTTGTGTATAGTTTGTGTTCCTTTAAAACAAATCTTTATTCCGGTCTCTGTGCGTTTATGATGGGGTATATTGTTACATTCTATTATCCTTTAACTTAACCATTCAGTTGTAGTTTATTTTTGTTTTTTGTTAACAACTGAATTCTCACATTTTTTACTGTTAATAAATAATTTTAACATTTTTAACACTGTTGAATTACTTTCGACCAAGTATCAAGATTTTTTTTCTTGCCTGTTATCTTTTTTGTATAAATTTCTGTTATCTGTATTTCTGTTATGTGTATAAAAACTGTTATCTTTTTTGTATAAATTTTGCAATTATTTACCTACTTAAAATTTTCTTTGATTAAGGACTTGCCCGAAACGCTGCGCGTACTAGTGACTTTACAAGATTGTAAATACCATATTATGTATCCTCACATTCCCAATGTACCTTCTTGTATATGCATAAATAAATAAATAATTAAATGACTGAATTAACTCACAATGAAATTTGATCTGACTTTTAGGTCTCTAATAGCATCAGAACAATTGATAAGTGGGCCCCCTGAGGAAATAACATGCCCCAGATGCCTTTTTAGAAAACTTTACAACAATCTCTCTGCTAGTAATTTTACTTTAGGATCAACATAAAAAGAATCCGGTGAGTTAAATGGAACTGCAACACATTGGGCAGGATTGAAGGTTAGGTTGTATTCTTCAACTTCTACATCTTTGGTGGGTGGGCGTAGAAGTAGATCATCATAATAACAGAAAACATTGGCCTTAGTGCTGCCTGTGTGACAGCCGGCTCCACTGGCTCTTAACTCCTTCAACATTGAATCAATATCAACAGCAAGTAATACAGGACTAAAAATTGTAGTTTGTTTGACATAATTTTTTACAAGAAATATTCTGAAACGACATTATTCCATTACACAGCAAATTTATATACCTTATAATAAATACATAGATAATAAGCAATGACATAACATACTTTTCTGTTAAGTAATTCTCTAAAACATTTCGTGCGTTGAACTTTGTCAAAATCTTTGGAAGCAACAAGAAACAAAGAAAGCCTCGTGAGTTGTAGTGCTGAATAGTTTCCGCCACCACGAAACAACTGAGCAATATCCACTCACCACTAAAGAGGCTGAGTTATTAACATGATAAATGTAGTTGTAAAACTTGAGAAAGGTAAAGATAATTGTGTAAAAGAGCCGTAAACACATCATCATTACCAGTTATGTGTTTACTGAGGCGGTGACATGAGTCAGATACATACGGTTCATGTCTATAGTGACAGTGTCGGAGAGAGGAAGGGTGAGGTCCGAGTTGACGGCTTGACACCTCAACGTCTTGTTGAAGTCGCTGCGGGTGAGAGGCGGCAGGAGGAGGACATTCCTTGTCAAGTGACCCGCCTTGACCTCGGTCTCGTCGTCCAGCAGCGCCTCCTCCTCCCACCAGGTCACAACGGGTCGAGGCTCTCCTGCAGGGAAAATACCTCAATAATAATGGAAATAAGGAAATACGATAATGGACCAAGCCGTAAGGTATTAAGGCACTTGATAGTGGTAAGGATTGTGATGTTGTGTATCTTGACTTTAGCAAAGCTTTTGATACATGAAAGACTGATTAAAAAGATAGAGGCTCATGGTATTCGGGGGTGCTATATTAGGTTGGATTAGGGCACGGTTATACCAAAGGAAACAGAGAGTTATGTATAAAATATTTATGTATAAATGGGGGTTAAGTCAGAGTGGGAAAATGTTGTAAGTGGAGTGCCTCAAGACTCTGTCCTGGGACCTCTGTTGTTTACAATATATATAAATGATTTAGATTCAGGTTTCAGTAGCAACATTTGCAAATTTGCCAATAATACAAAAATAGGTGGGGAAATAAACACGGAAGAATACTCACTATCACTTCAAGTCGGTCTAAATAGTGTTTTGAAATGGTCAAAAGATTGGCAGATACAGTTTAATGCAGATAAATGTAAAGCTTTGAGGCTAGGTAATGATGATAGAGAGACAAGATACGAGCTAGATGGTGTTGAGATTGCGAAGTCGGATTGCAAAATGGATCTGGGAGTTATGATTAGAAAGAATTTAAAGCCAAAAGATCAATGCATGAATGTTCGTAATAATGCAAATAGGACACTGGGATTTATTAATCGAAGCGTTAGTAACAGGACACCTGTGTTGTTCTTTAGTTAAATCTTGCTTTGGTTAGGCCCCATTTAGATTATGCAGTTCAGTTTTGGTCGCCGTACTATAGAATGGATACAAATTCACTTGAACGCGTCCAGCATAGAATGACAAAGTTAATTCCCCAAATTAGAAATCTGTCATATGAAGAAAGATTAACAAATCTTAAATTGCACTCACTGGAAAGGCGAAGAGTTAGGGGTGACATGAAAGAGGTTTACAAGTGTATGAATGGACATAACAAAGGGGATATTAATAGGACATTAAAAGTATCAACACAAGACAGAACACGAAACAATAGGTATAAATTGGATAAATTTAGACTTGGGGAGTGTATGAAGAGGACTACACTCACACCAGTGTTGATTTCCAAGTGTGTTGTTAAAGCCTAAGATGAAGTTCAGGCTCAACATTAGAGGACTCGTGAATGACCTTAAAGGTATCGTGTCTACAATGAATATGATGCATAGACAGTTTATTTTATGCCAACATGGTCTGAGCAGGTGTTTCAAGAAGGAAGACACCATGGTCTGAGCAGGTGTTTCAAGAAGGAAGACACCATGTTCTGAGCAGGTGTTTCAGAAAGGAAGACACCATGGTCTGAGCAGGTGTTTGAACCTGAGCAGGTGTTTCAAGAAGGAAGACACCATGGTCTGAGCAGGTGTTTCAATAAGAAAGACACGTGGTCTGAGCAGGTGTTTTAAGAAGGAAGACCCCGTGATCTGTGCAGGTGTTTGAAAAGGGAAACCACCGTGGTCTGAGCAGGTACCTGCTTGATACCTGGTTGATGGAGTTCTGGGAGTTCTTCTACTCCCCAAGCCTGGCCCGAGGCCAGGATTGACTTGTGAGAGTATGGTCCACCAGGCTGTTGCTTGGAGCGGCCCGCAGGGCCACATAGCCACCACAGCCCGGTGCATATTAGGTAATTAAAATTAGGTAATTAAAAAAATAGGTATTTCAAGAAGGAAGTCACCATGGCCTGAGCAGGTGTTACGAACCCGATTCCATCGTCGGAGCATGGAGCAGCGACATCAATGCCATCTGTGAGTCCGCTCCCGAAACCCCCACAAATTGGACGACGCCATCTAGTGGTGACAGGAATATACCAGCAAGAGGCGCTAGATTCCTGTCCTAGTCAGCTCGAGAGGTAGCTGGTGCTGACATCTGGTGAGGTGGCACCTAGAAAATCAGCGCCATCTATTATAGGAGAAGTTGTATGTCTATGTCAGAGTACGTAAGTGATGTTTCCTAGTGTCCCATGTACTGACCAGTGTACTGATGATGTGTCTGTATCCACACAGTCGACGTAGGGCTGCTGTGGTACGAGGACAGTCAGTCTACCCAGGGCAGCCAATAGCTCTCTACTCCATTCTGCTTTACGGAAGCAGTGATCCGCCACCGGAGAAGAACTGTGTAGTGTTCTACTGTCTACCTGTGAAGTGGCAGTGACAGAATTCGGCGTACCCGGGACTGGCTAACGGAAGAGACGACTGACAGTAAGGTGCAATGGAGGAGTGTAACCAGCGAGTTGCAAGAAGCTCCTGCCAAGGATTCGCTACCCTTGTATTTGTACGTGAAGAGGCCCAGCAGCGCGAGGCTGATGTTCTCTGCCAGCACTAGGCTGGAGAATGATTGATTGTGGGCGTGTACGAAGAGCACCTAGTGAGACTGTGTTTTGGCTGGCCCGTGGCTAGGGTAGACTCGTTGGTGTTTCCCAGTACTGGTTGAGGACGGTACTGTGTATTGAGGAAACACGGTAACTGACAAGACTGCATCGACTGAGCATCGAGGAGCGTTTAGTGTCCTATGAGAGAGACACTTGTGTACATATTATGTGTAGTAATACTTCCTTTAGGATTATATATGAGGTGATAGGAAAGTGTTTATATGTGAATATATTGATAATTGATGAAGTGTCCTATTCAATGCACCTCCTTCATTGTCTTTTACTTGCATTACCGAGTTCACTCCTTGAAAGCCACTAACTTGGGGCCGGATACCAGAACTTTAGTTCCATCAGCAAAGAACCCGGTTGCGACCCATTGTGGCCGTAACATAATTGGCATCCCCAGCGGGATCCGACCTCTTGTCAAGTACGTTTGACAGGGGATGGTGACGTAGTGCAACCCCCTGTGAATAATTCCCCTGTTCGTTATTTTTCAGGACGTTACATGTCCTGTGCAGTGCTAAGTGTGATTAATTGCAGTATTGGCGAGTGCGGTGCTCAGTTATTATAAGTGTCTAGTGTTAAGTGAAGCGGTGTGTTACTTGCTCGTGCACAACTTGGTGACAAAAATAGCAGAGAAAGTAACCATTGAGGATCTAGACGATGTTCAGGAATTTCTGAACAAGGAGAACTGTCTTGCTAGACTGAAATCATCTGGGAAAGCAGGAACTTGTGCTAGTAAGTGCCTATTTAGAGATCAGAGTACGTGAAAGTGATTCCCGTGTTGAAATCTTATCGAAGGTTCATAAGCACTCAAAGGCCGGGGAGAAGCAGGAAAGCGAGGCACAGAGTACAAAGGAAAGTGTGGTGGCTTCCACTGAAAAGAAAGACAAAGGCAGTGACGGTGAAAGTGATGTGGGTGAACTGAATATATGTTTTCTAACTGTCAAAATGCGTGCCTTAGAAATAAATCGTGAGATGGAATGGAAAAAATTAGAAATAGAACTGGGAAATGAAAGAAAAGGAAATGGAAATGAAAGAAAATGAAATGAAAATGAAACGTTTAGCATTAGAGCAAGAAAGACAAGAAAAGGAAATGGAAATGAATCGGTTGGAATTACAAGAAAGGAAAGAAGAGCGAGAAAGAGAAGAAAGTAAGAGAGAGGGAAAGAGAAGAACGAGAAAGAGAAGAAAAAGAGAAGGACAGACTACACGAGTTAGAAGTGGTACTATTAGGTGGTCAGAAGAAAACAAAGGAAACAAGTAGTTTCGATCCAGTGAGAAATATAAAGATGGTCCCAAAATTCAATGAAAAAGAAGTTTCAAAGATCTTCACTGCCTTCGAGAAGGTTGCTGCCTCTTTGGATTGGCCAAAGGAGAATTGGGCCATCATGATCCAGTCCGTCTTGACGGGGAAGGCCCAAGTTGCCTACTCCAAGTTGTCACTTGATGATTCCAGTGATTACTACGCTGTGAAGAAGGTCTACTCATGGCTTATCAGTTGGTGCCGGAGGCCTATAGGCAAAAGTTCAGGAACCTGAAGAAGACCTCAGAGCACACGTTCACAGAGTTTGCGAACATCAAGGAATGGCTTTTTCAGGAATGCTGTGCATCTCGGAAGGTGAAGACGAAAGAACAACTCGAGCAGCTCATACTGTTGGAGGACTTCAAAGAATGTCTGTCTGGGGATCTCAAGACATACCTAGAGGAACAGCAGGTAGAGACCTTGAGTGCGACTGCCACTATGTCTGACGAGCACATCCTAATTCATCGATCTTCTACCAGGTATATCCCGAAGAGTTACCTACGTCTGTTTGGCAAATCTCGACAAGAAGAAGGAAGACCCGTCCCACAGAGTGCTTTGAAGACGCCCGCAGGTAGACCCCGAAGGACTAGTCCTAACAGACCAACACACCGTAGTCCAAGGAGGAACGTAATGTGTAGGACTTGCGAGCAGAGAGGGCATGTTGCTGCCAGGTGCCGAGGAGGGACAGGTAACGACCCGCACAGAGAAGTAATGCTGATGAGTTGTAGGACACCACCAGTGGGAACCCAGTCTCTAATGACGAGTAGAGAAGGACCAGGATTGTTTGCCCCTCACACTTCACGGGGGGTATGTAACGAGTGATCATACTGGTAGATCACTTGTAGTGCTCAGAGATAGTGGAGCAGCCCAGTCCCTGATCGTGAGAGACTCGTTACCCGAGAGAGTGAGAGTGGACAGAAGACAAAAGGTTGTTCTAGTTGGGTTTCCTTTGACGCAGTATGTTGCCCCCTTAGAGCAAGTACACCTAGACTCGCCCTGCTTCAGTGGCACATGTGCGTTGGCAGTAGTTGATACCCTGCCTATAGCAGGGATAGACGTAGTACTAGGCAACTACTTGGCGACAGGTTTGAACTACGAACATCTCAAGATGGTGGACGATCCAGTAATACGGTCTGAGGTGACAGCAAAAAACATTAATACCCAGGTACAGGCAGACGTGAAATTATATAACATGTTTAATTCTCCCTCAACCCAACAGATTGAGAACATTCCAACAGATTCTGCCGACTCTTCTCCCGACAAGAAACGTGAGGCTACAGCGACAGAAGCAACTGAGCAAGAGGAGAGGCCTCATGTACAAGCACCCACGGATACCCAGGAGTCTGGAGTGATGGCACATAAGTACTTGCGGTATGGCAAGGTACTATATTACAAGGTACAAGGTACTATAGGTACAAACTTAATCTGTGTAAACACTATGCAAATAAAGGGAACACTATGCAAATAAAGGTCTATGGAACTCACTCCTTATTGAATTGAAAAACTGTCCAACTTTTGCGCCATTCTAAAACAATACTAAAAAGTACCTAATTTCATCTTCATAGTGTTTTATCTTTTGCTATAAAATTGCACTGTATCTATTGCCACCTAATCTCCCAATCTTTATGTACCCAATCCGAACATCTTTACCATTGTGATCATTGTTGTCTTCTTATATGTGCTATCAATCTGCAGTATGGTGTCTATTAATCTTGTTTAAATTACTAGTCAAGCTGTCAATGTAATCAATCAGAGCTTTAATATACCAATGTGCTTTAATATACTTACTAATCTCTCTCATCTCATTTTTTTTTTCTTGCAATGTATTTGTTATCATTTTATTAATTCTGCTAGAATTTACCTACTTAAAATTATCTGTTAGATTAAGGACCTGCCCGAAATGCTGCACGCACTAGTGGCTTTATAAGATTGTAAATACTATGCTATGTATTCTCACAAACCCAATGTACCTTCTTGTATATAAATAAATAAATAAATAAATAAATATTCACTGAACCGGCAAGACATTCCCCAGACATCAGAGGTATGCGAGGCATGTGCGCAGGTTCTAGTGCCCTCTTTGATCCAAGCCAGGATAATGGATATAGCCGGCTATGGATATTACAGGCTCATGAAAATTATTCCTAAGTTAGCCAAATGTTTCTTAGCGGTATTTTGTATTATTCTCGTGTGTGTCCTAAGCGAAGATCAGTGGACAAACCGTCAGATGATGGCTCCTATGAACATCGTGGAGAGACACCAGGGATTGGAGACCCTGCCCTATGAGTATTGCAGTCGAAGAAGTGACCCAGAAGGTGATTGATGATAAAGAGAGTAGGAGAAATGCTTTAATGCATGACTGTTCCCGACAGGTTGACCCCCCCCCCCCCCCGCGTAATTGCTGAGCCTGGATTCAACATTATACAGAACGTTGGTCGACCTGACGGTGGAAGAGCGAACACAATCTTCAATGTACAAGCAGCCCTGTTGGGACTAGGTGTGGGCCTAGTAAGCAGTTATGCTGTAAGTACAGACTTAAAGACTATCGCTGTTACTCCGAATCATCAGTCCTCGGTATTCCAGATTTCCGTCTCCCTGAAGGACTGCCAGACCGGTGAAAAAAAAATGCCTTCTGCGACCAGCCACCAGCAGTGCCACGACACAGGGAAGTGTCTATTCACCCCAGATTGAGCCTCTGTAGGTCCTTACCCAAGTGTCGGAAAATCCGACACCATTTAATATATCATACATACAGATAATTGAAGCTGTGTTGTATAAACAAGTTAACCATAGAAAACGTAACTTGTAGTGAAATTACCGTCTATAGAAAACGGGATATCATTACCACATACTATTTTAAATTCTTCACCTATTATGGTGGGAATTATTCTTAAATACATTAGTCTTTGGACTTTACCATCATAAAACATCTCATATAAATTAACTTAATTATCAATATTAAAGTAGAGTAAATGTGACCCTTCTATCACTTATTGACATCTGGACAATGTAGGCCAGGCGTCAGTGAGGAAGGAGGGGCAGCCATTGTTATTGTCACCGAGACGCGTGGAGCAAATTTGGCTCCTATTATATCTGGACAATGTCGGCCAGTAGCGTCAGTAGTATGGAGTGTTAGACATTGCCATTGTTGATACTAGACCAGAGGCTCACGGGAGCAAATACGGCTCCTGTTAATTTTACTTGGACGTAGTGTTTTGGAAACCAAAGGTGTACCATCTTCAACACGCTGTCAAGAAATTCAAGTTAAGTGTTCTTTCCGAAACCCATGTATCTTTCATTTGTGGCCATTAATGTCATTATATAGGGTGAACCGGTTAGAGCACGTGGTAGCCTCAAACTAAAGGTAATTAAGCCAGGTCTTTAAGGTTCCATGTACAGTGTTTTCTCTGATATAGCTTGTCATATATAGGTATCTGGCTTTACAGCTAGCGCCCTTTTGACAGGTCAAGACGAGGAAGCATGCTTTGTACATCAGTTACCAGGGTGATGGAAGCTACCTCAAAGAGGGAAAATGTGGTGTCTACATCCTGGTTATACTTGCTGTACAAATAAGATAAGGAACCTCTTCAATGTATGTAGTCTAATACTGTAGTTTGATTGGCTGCATATATATAAATTTAATTAATATAAACCCCCCTAATGTGTAGAGGGTCGATTTGTGAGATTGAGATTATTGCAGAAATACAGTCCACTTAACATCATACAAATTGTTATCGAAGTATATAAATTAACGTAAATATAAATTCATATAAATTAAATAAATATAAATCTCACAGGTCGGTTCCCACACCAAGACACGTGAGATAATTGTGCCTCTGACGGGCATCCCAGTAAGGTTTCTGGAAGTCACATCAGGCAGGTCATTGCCTATGATCTTCGAGTGTTCCTTGTGCCAGAGTCTCCTATTAAGGCAGTTTTGCAAACAGGAAATCCTCGCCACATCAATCCATTGTTTACGTGCGTCTGTTTGGTTTTGTACTAACGTACTAATTTGGTTTGTTTTCTCCTTTGTAGAAACCCAAATCAAATTCCTTTTTGGTGGGGAGGTGTTACGAACCCGATTCCATCATCGGAGCATGGAGCGGCGACATCAATGCCATCTGTGAGTCTGGTCCCGAAACCCCCACAATTTGGACGACGCCATCTAGTGGTGACAGGATTATACCAGCAAGAGGCGCTAGATTCCTGTCCTAGTCAGCTCGAGAGGTAGCTGGTGCTGACCTCTGGTGAGGTGGCACCTAGAAAATCAGTGCCATCTATTATAAGAGGAGTTGTATGTCTATGTCAGAGAACGTAAGTGATGTTTCCTAGTGTCCCATGTACTGACCAGTGTACTGATGACGTGCCTGTATCCACAGAGTCGACGTAGGGCTGCTGTGGTACGAGGACAGTCAGTTTACCCAGGGCAGCCAATAGCTCTCTACTCCATTCTGCTTTACGGAAGCAGTGAGCCGCCGCCGGAAGAAGAACTGTGTAGTGTTCTACTGTCTACCTGTGAAGTGGCAGTGACAGAATTCGGCGTAAACTGGGACTGGCTAACGGAAGAGACGACTGACAGTAAGGTGCTACGGAGGAGCGTAACCAGCGAGTTGCAAGAAGCTCCTGCCAAGGATTCGCTACCCTTGTATTTGTACGTGAAGAGGCCCAGCAGCGCGAGGCTGATGTTCTCTGCCAGCACCAGGCTGGAGAATGATTGTGGGCGTGCACGAAGAGCACCTAGTGAGACTGTGTTTTTGCTGGCCCGTGGCCAGGGTGGACTCGTTGGTGTTTCCCAGTACTGGTTGAGGACTGGTACTGTGTGTTGAGGAAACACGGTAGCTGACAAGACTGCATCGATTGAGTATCGAGGAGCATTTAGTGTCCTATGAGAGAGACACTTGTGTACATATTAAGTGTAGTAATACTTCCTTTAGGATTATATATGAGGTGATGGGAAAGTGTTTATATGTGAATATATTGATAATTGATGAAGTGTCGTATTCAATGCATCTCCCCCATTGTGTTTTACTTGCATTACCGAGCTCACTCCTTGAAAGCCACTACTAACTTGGGGCCGGATACCAGAACTTTAGTTCCACCAGCAAAGAACCCGGTTGCGACCCATTGTGGCCGTAATAGCAGATGTTACGAGAAAGAACACACCATGGTCTGAACAGGTGTTTCAAGATGGAAGACACCGTGGTCTGAGCAGGTGTTTCAAGATGGAAGACACCATGGTCTGAGCAGGTGTTACAAGAAGGAACACACCATGGTCTGAGCAGGTGTTTCAAGATGGAAGACACCGTGGTCTGAGCAGGTGTTACAAGAAGGAACACGCCATGGTCTGAGCAGGTGTTTCAAAAAGGAAGCCACCATGCTTTGACCCGGTGTTTAAAGAAAGAAGAAATCGTGATCAGAGCAGGTGTTTCAGGAAGAAAGACGCCATGGTCTGAGCAGGTGTTTCAAGAAGGAAGACACCATGGTCTGAGCAGGTGTTACAAGAAGGAAGACGCCATTGTTTGACCAGGTGTTTCAAGAAGGAAGAAACCATGGTCTTAGCAGGTGTTTCAAGAAGTAAGACACCATGATCTGAAAAGGTGTTTGAGCATGTGTTTAAAAAAGAAAACCATCATGGTCTGAGCACGTGTTACAAGATGGAAGGCACCGTCGTCTGAGCAGTTGTTTAAAGAAGAAAGTCACCATGGTTTGAGCAGGTGTTACTAGAAGTAAGACACCGTGGTCTGTGCAGGTGATTAAAGAAAGAAAACACAACAGTCTTAACAGGTGTTTTAAGAAGGAAACCAGTATGGTCTGAGCAGGTGTTTCATGAAGGAAGACACGTGGTCTGAGCAGGTGTTTCAAGAAAGAAGACGCTATTGTTTGAACAGATGTTTCAAGAAGGAAGACACCGTTGTCTGAGCAGGTGTTTCAAGAAGGAAGATGCTATGGTTTGAGCAGATATTTCAAGAAGGAAGACTTCGTGGTCTGAGCAGGTGTTACAAAAAGGAAGACACCGTGGTGGGGCCGATAGAATCGTTTTGGAAAAGTTGTTCAATGCCAACCAATATTTTTTGACTAGTTGTATATGAAAAGTGCTGAAATTATCCAAAGTTTCAGTACTGCAGTGTAAATAGAAAGGGAGATTTTTTTTTCAACGTTTTTTACACATTTTCAAGTCTACACTTTAGAACACACCGTGTTTCATGTTTCAGATATAATTATTCTGTTACACTTTTCTGACACATTAGCATATAATAAAGGATTGTTAGTTAGATAATTTCCAAAACATCTTTAGTTTTCATAATACAAATTTTCAAAGTTCCCCCCAAAAATTATGCAAATATGGTATGTTATTGCTATTATAAAATCAATAAATGAACTTAGAGAAAAAAAGCTCTCTAGCAAATGTAGAGACATGCCCTCCACATATACTGTGTAAGTTTCATGTAAATTGAATAAAAAATGAAACAGTTTTGTAAACGTTTATGTCAACTGAAAAAAACAGCAAATAATAAAGTCTAAGGTTCTAAAATCTGTGGCTGAGGTTGACATCAACCAATTTTCTCCAAAATTGGCATCCTTACAGATAGGCTTACGTGCAGTCAGGTGTGTATGTTTTAAGTAAATCGTCCAAAAAAAAAAGAAAATAAAATTTTTGAAAAAAAAATACTTTTTTTTCTTAATTTTTTTTCCAATTAAACTAATTATAATATTTGTTTAATATATGCTATTGTGATAGCAAAGAGTTATAGCTATGATTTCAGTTGACACTTTTGTTTGATAATCGATTTTGACCATTTTGGCCTAATTTTCACAACTACTTCAATATTTTTTTCTGCCTTCCTATTTATGCTACGATGCTGAAACCTGGACCAGATAAAACACTTTTCACATAGAACTTGTCAAAAAAGTTTGATTGAAATCGAACGAGTTTTCATTTATTGCAGTTTTGGAACCAAACGCCCCCTTGAGTAGATTTCATGATTTCATATTAATTAAAGGGAAGTTGCTCATGCAGGAATGCTGGCAAGGGAAGATAAACTGGGATGATCTGCTTACAACTGCCCTTCAAGATACATTGCAGCAGCTAGTAAAGAATCTAAGTATACTAGAGTCTATCAAGTTTCCTTGAAACAATATAATGGCAAATCAGCCTGTTAAACTACATGTGTTTTGTGAAGCTTCAGGAAAGATTTACGGCACTGTGGCCTATTTAATGATAGATCAACAGGCAAATCTGCTCACTTATAAAGCTGGGGTGGCACCGTTGAAGAAACGGTCATTGCCACAACTTGAGTTAACTGCCCTACTTTTAGAAGTAAGGCTGTCTAATTATCTAACCAACACCTTAAGTAATATCCACTTTGAAGAAACCGTGGTATGGTCAAATAATGAGGCAGTACTACAGGACCTGAAAACAACAATAGTAAAACTCTTGATGTGAGCTATCAAATCAAGGAGATAAGAGAGCTGCCAGCTGGATACAAACCCAGATATATGCCCACAAAAGAGAATCCCACTGACTACCTCTCCAGAGGCCTGACGCCGAGATGTGGTTTAAT
Source organism: Procambarus clarkii (assembly GCF_040958095.1). NCBI lineage: Eukaryota > Metazoa > Arthropoda > Malacostraca > Decapoda > Cambaridae > Procambarus > Procambarus clarkii. Next base: position 13,549,981 of record NC_091169.1, on the reverse strand, counting down.
GGACCTCAGTGGCTAGTCAGTGACCAGTGACCAAAAACAAAACCACAAGTCATTGTGACCAATGCCACTGCTCCCACTGAGAAAACAGCACTACCCTGGACTTTGGTAATGGATTTTAATCAGAACTCTGATCTCACCAAATTAATTGGAGACACTCAAAGGGTGTTTGATTTCTTGAGTTAAATAGGAACCAAGCACCAATTCCCTTAGTGCTCTAAAATACTGGGTGAAAAGGGCCCAAACTGAGACTTATGGGAAGGACTATGAAAACCTTCCTGTAAAAGCCATTAATGATCTGGGTCTCTGGATTGACCCAGACAACAATAATATCTTAAGGTGCAGAGGTCACTTAAAACATGCCAATGTGCATCTAATAATGAAGCACCCATTGTTTCTCCCCTGTAACGACAGGGGTAAGCAGTCTAATTGTATTACATATACACAAATACTGCACCCTGCATGGTGTGGTACTAGACATCCTCACCTCTTTGACACAACAATTTTGGCTTCCTCAAGGTCGCCAGACTTTAAAGTCCATACTAATATCCTGTGTGGTCTGCCGGAGATACGACGCTCGGGTGTGTCCTTATCCAGGACCAGGACTTCCTAAGGAACGAGTAGTCCATCTTCGTCCTTTTGAGACCACAGGTGTAGACTACACAGGAACCATAGCCCTAATAGTCACAAAGGACAAGGTTCCAGTGAAGGCGCACATCTGCCTATTCACCTGTGCCACAGCAAGGGGAGTACACCTAGAAGTGACCTCCAATATGAGTGCAGTGGCATTCATAAATGCCTTTTGCATGTTTGCTGCCCGTCAATCCTGCCCCAAGTTGATGATCTCAGACAATGGGCCTAACTTGGTGGCAGGGGAAGCATGTCTGAAGGTGGTCAGGAATCCCGCAGTTGTATGTACTGCCCTGAATCAACGGCAGTGCCACTGGAAATTTATACCCCCCCCCCATAGCACCGTGGCACTAAGGCTTCTACAAATGGATGGTGGTGACAGAAAAACGCTGTCTAAGGATGACCCTACACCGCCAAAAATCTATCTCCAGGAGCTCCAAAGTTGTCATGAAAATTGAATCTCGGGTCAATAACCGACCACGGACCTCCCTTTCTGGCGATTACTAACAACGTGAACCATTAAGTCCATCTCCTCTGATGTATGGAGGAATTCTTACTCTTCTAGCATCCCTCACTGACAAGGGACCTGAAGATCCTTCGTATGTCAGAGAGAGAGTGACTTGGTTGGGAGTTATAAACATCTGTCCAGAGTAATTAATCGGTGAAATGAAGTTTGTACCCCAAGAGTACCGAACTACTCTGAGGGAGTATCACTATGGGGCAAAGAACCCCCTATAATAGAACTCAATTGCAACCTGGTAATGTTGTTCTGGTGGACAGTGACGGTCCACATTCAGAGTGGTCTCTGGGCCGTATAGTCTGTGTGTATACAGACTCCTAGGTAGAGGCACCACTATTCTCAAAACACTAGAGAAATTGGTTCCTTTAGAGCTAGCAGGAAATGAAGTCGCCTAGAGACTTCCCACCCCTGCAACTCTAGCACGGGACATCTGTCCTGAACGAAGTACCGCACAACAGTGCAAATTTAAAATTAAACAATACAACAATAATTATGATGGAGAGCAATGAAGTGTTTGCCAGTCCTGAACAGTGGACCCCGATCAGTGTTTCTTCCCCCCCCCCCCAAAAAAAAAAATGTTGTTGGAAATTACGATACATAAATTACCTTAGTTACACATTAGAGATAGTAGAAAACGAGAATATTCACCTGCATGCATATTTAACATCTCGTAACAAATAATATAGATTATATAATATTAAAACCTGTAGTCCATTCAGACTGTATTTAACAAAAAAAAAAACTTTTCAGTGATAAACAGAATAATCTACAAACAAAATATTAAATAAAAGTCACTCCTTCCAGAATAAAAACCGAACCAATTTGAATGCGGCCAAGCAGGAATGACCGGGAGGAGAGAGAGACCACTTGCACAAGGACGCAATCATGGGAGACGTTCTGGTATGTAACACATGCTATGCAGTGCTACCAATTATCGAAATTTACCAGTTATCTTGGAGTCAATCTACACAACGACCTCACCAAATTACTGGGAAGAATCCTTATTTCTGATTTGACCACTTTAATAATTGTATCTGGGCATTCACCTTGTTTAACATTGAGACGGTTATAAGGCATGAAAAGCATCCAGAATGGGTAAGCTTCTAGCATTAATTTAACCATACGCAATGGCGTATCTGTTGCATAGATATTGTTTGCTTTGTTTACGGTGTAGCATTCCGGCAGGTGAATTGTAACAAATTGAAACATAGGCAGCAAGATACCTAGTTCAACACGAAGTATGCGATGACGCAATTATAGCATGATCCACAAGGAGACTCCGTTTACGCGATCTGGACGTGTCCATTGCTTGTTACCCAGGCTGCATTCTACAAAACAGCTAAGCTGAAATACGGTTCATTGCAAACTATTTTAAAATCTTAGAATAACCATTAATAAAAAAATTATATAAATCAATTAGTTTTGATTTGATAGAATTAACCCCCCCCCCCCACACAAATCTGTGAAGGAAAGCTACTTGTGTAAAAATTAGAATCATACAATCCACTTTTGAATCATACAGCCTGCTATCGAATCATACAGTCTGCTATCGAATCATACAGTCTGCTATCGTAAGATATAATTTAATAACAATTTAAATTATAAATCATTATATAAATTATTTAATAATAGAAATTAAAAAAATAATAAAATCACACTGGTCAGGTTTCCCTGCAATACTTCACCTCCCAACACCTGGCAGGATAACTCACCTCCCAACACCTGGCAGGATAACTCACCTCCCAACACCTGGCAGGATAACTCACCTCCCAGCACCTGGCAGGATAACTCACCTCCCAACACCTGGCAGGATAACTCACCTCCCAACACCTGGCAGGATAACTCACCTCCCAGCACCTGGCAGGATAACTCACCTCCCAACACCTGGCAGGATAACTCACCTCCCAACACCTGGCAGGATAACTCACCTCCCAGCACCTGGCAGGATAACTCACCTTCCAACACCTGGCAGGATAACTCACCTCCCAACACCTGGCAGGATAACTCACCTCCCAGCACCTGGCAGGATAACTCACCTCGCAGCACCTGGCAGGATAACTCACCTCCCAACACTTGGCAGGATAACTCACCTCCCAACACCTGGCAGGATAACTCACCTCCCAACACTTGGCAGGATAACTCACCTCCCAACACCTGGCAGGATAACTCACCTCCCAACACCTGGCAGGATAACTCACCTCCCAACACCTGGCAGGATAACTCACCTCCCAGCACCTGGCAGGATAACTCACCTCCTAACACCTGGCAGGATAATTCACCTCCCAGCACCTGGCAGGATAACTCACCTCCCAACACCTGGCAGGATAACGCACCTCCCAACACCTGGCAGGATAACTCACCTCCCAACACCTGGCAGGATAACTCACCTCCCAGCACCTGGCAGGATAACTCACCTCCCAACACCTGGCAGGATAACTCACCTCCCAGCACCTGGCAGGAGAGGGTGACCTCAGCACCCTCAGGGAAGGGCCCAGCAAGCCCTGGGAGGCGGGGTGGGTGGGGGTCGCTGGTGATGGTCAGCTTGCGGGGTGGCACTGGGGGCAACACAACAACACATATGGTCACTCATCTCTTCATTAATACTTAGCACTTTTATTATGGTACAATACTTAATTATTAACAATAATTATTATGTTATTAAGGAACCCTATTCAAATTTCCGCAAACATGCTCAAACTCACTTTTTTTTGCATATTCTACATGGCAAATGCACCAATTTTTGCTAATAGAACAACATCGTAAAATTAACACAACCAAATAAGCAATAAATAATCATAATAAATTGAAAATATGAAATTTTCAAATTATATTAAAAAATATTACAAGTTTACCTATTTATCTTGCATTTATTATGGTCAGAACGGCATATGATGATCATATTCTTTTGTTTTTGTTTAAGTTTGTGAGTATGTTTATTGAAGAAAAAAAGGTCAATGTGGCCTTCCAATTATCGACAAAATTTAGACAGGAAAACAGGAAAATTTATAACCCAAAATTTCTGGGTTTATGTAAAAAGAAAAAAAAATCTTTAAAACAAAGAACTTTGCACATAATGTAAAAATGGTGAGAATCGATCAAAAATTTCATTTTTCAAGCTGTCTCAAAACTCAAAACCTTGTTATAGATAAAAATGAAGTTCAAGTTCTCGGCATTATATTTGCTCGTAATACTTCATTGATTTCCTTCTATGTTTTAATAAGCATTGCTTGGCATTCATATTGGAATATATGAAAGTTGTAGGTTAATATGTGTTGAAATGAAGTCAAGAAAAAAATAACCCCAAAACATCAAAATATAGGGACAAGGATAATGGGTTAGGGGGATATATAAGTATACTTATATCAGTAATAAAGCCGACATCTGGTCCCCATTCAGCAAAACAAACTAGAAACAAAGAAAAAACGAGTTTGAAATCTGTACAAAAAATCGACCAAGAAAAATTAAGTCATAAGTTCTGCCACCTGTGACTGACTTACATGTTGACCAATTTCGTTCCAACTTCACATATTTAACCTCTCCCTGTCCAGCTCGATGTTGCCGTGGAGGGGCTTGGTGGGCGGCTGCCGGAGTGTGATGCTCCTTAGGGCGGTCTTCTGTCCTTTTGTAGCCTTGTGCTCCTGCTGCTGTCCTCACAAATTTTGCTGAACACCTTTCCATTTCCTTTTGTTTCGTTTTTCTCTCCCCCCCCCCCCCCCCTCTTCTCCTTCCTCGTTGCCATTTTCCTGCTGACCTTGTACCTGTTTTGATAATTTTTTTGGCCTTCTTTTGTTTTCATGCCTAGGTGTTTGAGAAGGCATACTCTTGCACCTGTAGAACTGTAGTACCCAACGTCTCGAGCGAGGGGAACCTTTTATTGTCAATCCCCCTTTCGTCACTGAACCCGATCTCGATGGACTGACGGTTCTTAAGGTGACGTTTGTGGGGCGTATACTCACAACGCACCCTTAGGGGGCCCCGGCATGATCGCGATAGCTTTTTGTTGGGTGTCCTGCCTCTAATTGTGGCTCCATGATGGGTATGGGGCACATTCGTGAATGAAAATATCTCTTTTCGTCTTAATGTCTTTAAATATTCCCCTTACCCTCTCAGGCTTGTGGGGTGGGCCATAAAGCCCCCGAGTCGGATTGTATTGGAAGACAGGGCTCTGTAGCCCCCGCTCCATTGGGCCCTGACCTTGCTCATCCTTTGAACCCCCTTACTTCTCCCCTCGGCCCCCTTACTTCTCCCCTCGGCCCCCTCCCTTCTCTGTGGTTCGATCGAGCCACAAGCCCCCAGTGGTGACTACTTCGTCCCTGGCACTGCTCAATCTCTCGTTGTGAATACTGCACTTTTTAACCACTCTCTCTCTGGGGGTTCTCAACGCCGACCGTGCCATGGCCGCACTCGCTCGATTCCTTCCCGTACTGATGCATATCAAGCCTTGTTTGCTCCTGCTTTGTGGGCCAAATACTTTGATCTCTTCCCTCTTGATTCTACGCTTCCTGACGATTTCTCCCTCCATAGGCATCTTGTTGATTCCGTAGCTGCCTCTGTTACCTTCAACCCCACTCGTCTCGGTACGCGTGTCGTTGCAGCTCCTTCTCAGGATGCAGCTTCCCGCTTGGCTGCCTTATCCTGCCTTGGCAAGATCCCTGTTCGGGTCTCAAAGAACGCTCGGTTGAATGCCAAGAGAGAGAGAGAGAGAGAGAGAGAGAGAGAGAGAGAGAGAGAGAGAGAGAGAGAGAGAGAGAGAGAGAGAGAGAGAGAGAGAGAGAGAGAGAGAGAGAGAGAGAGAGAGAGAGGAGAGAGAGAGAGAGAGAGAGAGAGAGAGAGAGAGAGAGAGAGAGAGAGAGAGAGAGAGAGAGAGAGAGAGAGAGAGAGAGAGAGAGAGAGAGAGAGAGAGAGAGAGGAGAGAGAGAGAGAGAGAGAGAGAGAGAGAGAGAGAGAGAGAGAGAGAGAGAGAGAGAGAGAGAGAGAGAGGAGAGAGAGAGAGAGAGAGAGAGAGAGAGAGAGAGAGAGAGAGAGAGAGAGAGAGAGAGAGAGAGAGAGAGAGAGAGAGAGAGAGAGAGAGAGAGAGAGAGAGAGAGAGAGAGAGAGAGAGAGAGAGAGAGAGAGAGAGAGAGAGAGAGAGAGAGAGAGAGAGAGAGAGAGAGAGAGAGAGAGAGAGAGAGAGAGAGAGAGAGAGAGAGAGAGAGAGAGAGAGAGAGAGAGAGAGAGAGAGAGAGAGAGAGAGGAGAGAGAGAGAGAGAGAGAGAGAGAGAGAGAGAGAGAGAGAGAGAGAGAGAGAGAGAGAGAGAGAGAGAGAGAGAGAGAGAGAGAGAGAGAGAGAGAGAGAGAGAGAGAGAGAGAGAGAGAGAGAGAGAGAGAGAGAGAGAGAGAGAGAGAGAGAGAGAGAGAGAGAGAGAGAGAGAGAGAGAGAGAGAGAGAGAGAGAGAGAAAATCTCCCTAAAAAATGCATTTGGAAGACATAAGAAATACTGACACTGGGCAAACTATTAATATGATATATAATAAAATACAACAAAATACCATACAACCTCTTTATTATTTGTGTGATATTTTGCCCTCCAGGTGACAATCAACACTCCTAGAAGGCACCAGCAGCATATGAACATGGTGGACCCTCCCTACTACTACTCTTCTTTGTGAGTCGAACAGGTGCTTGTATCTCTTCATCACTGCATTACCCCTCAGTTCCAGTAAATTGATAGTGTTATCGTTATCATCATTACCCGTTGCTCACGGATTTATTATTACAAAAATTCGTATAAAATCCATTTCGTAACATATTAGGATGAAACTTTCACGACGCTGATGCCAAATGACGTAAGATTTCTTTAACATATTACAATTTTTTTTATTGTGGACGAATATTTTTGGAATTCTGGCCCCTTAATAATAATACGGTAAAGTTGTTGAGAGATTGTCATAAATAAGAGAGTGTATGCGAAGCATTTTAAAGCACCAATCTCTTCACATAACATACGTATACACACACACACACTGTATTGTAGGTTTTATTGTTAAAACATTTCTGGCAAAACGTATTTCTTTGAAGGAAGACGAAACTCATCAATTTACAGTGACTTTAATCATTAATCTGTTCAGTCTAGCAAAAACTGTAATGATTTCTATAATTCAATAAATCGGCTACGAATAAAGTTTATAAGTATATGTACCTAATAGCCAGAACGCAGTACTTGGCCTAGTATGCAATGCCTGATTTGCCTAACAACCCAAGTTTTCCTGAAGTTTTCTTTTGTTATATTTTTATCAAGAAAATTCTGATGTAATGATAAAACTTTTCATTATATTATATATGACTTTATTTGTTTTTAATATGAGTTTAAACTAACGTAGAAATATGACCAAACTTAACAAAACCTATCTTAACCTAACCTAAACTAACATAACTAAGTCAGTAAATCATGTTCTTAATATAATATAACAATATTATATTTATAATCAAATAAACCAATTGGAATTTGTTTTTTGAAAATAACAAAAATCAATCTGAATACTAGGCAAATCGGGCCTTGCATACTAGGCCAAGTTGTGCATTCTGGATTTGTAGGGACCCATAAGCCTTGAAGAAGACGATATGTAGCACGCGGAAGAGCCTTGTTGGGCTCTGTCGTGCACTGGGACATATCGTCTTCTCCTTCCACCCCCCCCCCCACCCCCACTTATATATTTATATATAGGGCAATTTATTGTACAAGATTACATGATTATAAATGTGGCCTTAACACATAAACTACACAACACAACCAATACAAGCAAATTGAAAAACATGACAATGGGAAACACTGATACATGGTGGAATCAGTATACCACATAGATAGGGGATAGGATATAAATAGGGGATAAATAGGGGACGAATCACATACAAAGATTAATCAGGTGTAATAGGCCTGTTATGTTGAGCAGTGTCTTCTGTGTTGGCATCGCTATATTCCGGTCTTGTCCTTACTCTCATCATAGGTAGAGTAAATAGTTCCGTGATTTGGGTGTTCATGGTAGGTTGTTCTATTCTTATGTGAATTGCTTCAAGAATTTGTAATCGTCTTACTTCTTGGGTATTGTCTATTAGGCAGGTATTATTGTTCAATATTTTTCTTGTTAGGGTGATGTCATGGGCTTGTCTCATGTGATTCCTGGGGGCACCGGATTGAAGATGACATGTCAAACGCCTCGTCAGCTTGGTCGACGTCATACCTATGTACTTAGATTCAAAGTTACATCCTTCATGGGGGCAAGTGTACATGTATACAACGCTTGACTGCTGTAGAGGGTTCTCCGTCGGCTTCGGACTGTTTTTGATAAGGAGTTCGGAAGTCTTCTTTGTTTTGTAGAATATGATCAGGTCTATGTTTTGGTTCGGAATAGTGCTTTTTACTCCTTTACGAATTATTTCCTTCATAATTCTTTCTTCTTTTTTATATTCACTGTGCATAGTTGATTTGTGATATAATTTTATTGGAGGGTTGTGGTTTCTGTTCTAGGTTCAGGATTGTACCATCGGTCCAGGTGTCTTCTTATAGCAGTGTTTATTTCCGTGTTGCTATGTCCATTGTTCACCAATACCTGAGTTATTCTTTCAAACTCTTCACTCATATTGCTCCATTCGGAGCTGTGGGTAAGTGCTCGACGAATATAAGCATTGAGAACACTGGTTTTATAACATTAAGGGGAATCACTCTTACCGTTCAGGCATAATCCCATGTTGGTAGGTTTAGTATACACGCTGGTGCTTAAAGAGGTTCCTGTTTTTGTTATTAGTACATTTAAGAATGAGTACATGAGTGCTCAGAGTACATGCTCTTGCATCAGGGTTCAGCTGGAAGAGGTGTTCACCGAATGGAGTTCACCAAGACGAGTTCTCTTCCAGCTAAACCCTGATGTAAGAACACTAGAAAGAGGGATAGTAGCCCTAAATAAGAAAATAGTAAATACGGAATACGCTCTCATATTCAATGAGACATGTTTGAAAGAAAACCTGCTGCCAGTATACACCAATATAAACCCACATGGCCCAGCAGTCCGCAATACAGAGTTTACCTATAGGTATAGGCAAGAGCTTATACGGCATCAACTAAACAAGAAGAAGGAAGCCCTCCAAACCCTTACAGAGCAAGATGAGCATCTGTTAAACAAATGGACCCAGTTCGACATCCCTATCCAACTCAAGCAAACCATCAACAGTGAACTATTTAACCTGAAACAACAACATAAAACTTGTGTAGAAACAAAGACACTCCGTAAGTTAACAGCCCTAAACGGTGGACAGTTAAAGATCCCTCGTCCAAAAGATGGCTACATTAACCTGACTTCTTATGATCTTACCCAGGACCAACGAAAAAACTTAAACCTTGGTCTAAATTGTCAATTCTTATCTAAACCAAAGATGCATAAAAAACGCCTGGAAATCGAAATGCTTCTGCACGACATTCATAAGCTAGAAGACAACAAAAAAGTCATCACCACTGACACACTTCAGGCTGAACTACTAGCAGAAGCGGGGAAAAAACGAGGAACATATTCATCTACAATCTTAACCCCACGACTCAAAGAAGCAGCAAAACAACTAAAAGATCTGAAAGACGTAACAATAAGAAAAGCCGACAAGACAGCAGCATATTTATTGATTCCTACCCAAGAATACATGAACAAAATTAGCGACAGCCTTAGTGATGACACCAAATTTCAACGAATCACGAGGAACCCTGTGGAAGACCTTAAGCGGAAAGTAAACAAAACAATTACAGCAATCAACGCAAAGAAAGGTAGTGTGCATTTCAGTAAACTTCAAGGCGATTATGGCTTAGGATATGCCTACGGCAATGTTAAGACACACAAACCAGGTAACCCACTACGCCCTATAATCAGCCAAATACCTATCACCTGGCAAAAAGACTCAATGAACTCCTAACTCCATACACTCCAAGTTAGTATAGTCTACAATCATCAGCAGATTTCCTAGAATTAATCAAATCTACTCAGTCCGATGGAATCATTGCTTCCCTGGACGTCGAATCCCTATTTACCAACGTCCCAGTTGACACAACCATAGGATTGATACTGGACAGGGTATACAGAGACGAGAGCATCCCCAAATTAGACATACCTGAGCCACACTTGAAGAGTCTTCTCGAAGCATGTACAAAGGAAGCCCCTTTCATCAGTCCACAAGGAGACATGTATTTACAAATAGACGGAGTAGCAATGGGCTCCCTCTTAGGAGTCTTATTTGCTAATTTTTATATGGGAACCATCGAAGACAGTCTTCAGTAGCAGACAAAAACCAACTGTATATTGCCGTTATGTAGATGACATATTCGTATTAGTAAAAGACTCAGATGAACTAATTGATCTAAAAAGCCATCTAGAGAGAGAGTCCGTACTCCGATTTACACATGAAAATAGTGAAAATAACAGTCTGCCATTCTTGGATGTACTAATAACAAAAACAGGAACCTCTTTAAGCACCAACGTATATACTAAGCCCGCCAACATAGGATTGTGCCTGAACGGTAAAAGTGCCCCCAAAGATACAAAGAGTGTGTTCTCAATGCTTATATTCGTCGAGCGCTTACCCACTGCTCTGAATGGAGCAACGCAACGTGAGTAGAGTTGGAAAGAGTAACTCAGGTATTGGTGAACAACGGATATAGCAACGCGGAAATAAACGCTGCTATAAGAAGACACTTAGACCGTTGGTATAATCCTGAACCCAGAACAGAAACCACAATACCTCCAATAAAATTTTATTACAAATCAACCATGCACAGTGAACATATAAAAGAGTATACTAATAACAAAAATATACTAATAACAAAAACAGGAACCTCTTTAAGCACCAACGTATATACTAAGCCCACCAACACAGGATTATGCCTGAACGGTAGAAGTGATGTCGTGTATCTTGACTTTAGCAAAGTTTTTGATACGGTGCTGCCATACGAGCTCCTATAAATAGGAGCTGCCATACGAGGCAGCTCCTATTTAAACCACCCAATCCCACTCATATACATGTCCAACCTGCGCTTGAAACAATCGAGGGACCCCACCTCCACAATGTTACGCGGCAATTGGTTCCACAAATCAACAACCCTGTTACTGAACCAGTATTTACCCAAGTCTTTCCTAAATCTAAACTTATCCAATTTATACCCATTGTTTCGTGTTCTGTCTTGTGTTGATACTTTTAATACCCTATTAATATCATCTTTGTTATGTCCATTCACCCACTTGTAAACCTCTATCATGTCACCCCTAACTCTTCGCCTTTCCAGTGAATGCAACATAAGCTTTGTTAATCTTTCTTCATATGAAAGATTTCTAATTTGGGGAATTAACTTAGTCATCCTACGCTGGACATGTTCAAGTAAATTTATATCCATTCTATAATATGGCGACCAAAACTGAACTGCATAATCTAAATGGGGCCTAACTAAAGCAAGATATAGCTTGAGAACCACACCAGGTGTCTTGTTACTAACGCTGCGATTAATAAATCCGAGTGTCAGATTTGCCTTATTACTAACATTTATGCATTGATCCTTTTGTTTTAAATTCTTACTAATCATAACTCCCAGATCCCTTTCGCAATCTCAACACCATCTAGCTCATATCTTGTAACTCTATCATCATTACCTAACCTCAGAACTTTACATTTATCAGCATTAAACTGCTTCTGCCAATCCTTTGACCATTTCAAAACCTATTTCTTCCATAGAAGCGTTCCCAGTTGTCTATGAAAGATATTGCATTTGATTTGCAATATCTTTCCAGCCGGCAATTGACACCAAGTGCCCTCGACATCCATTCATTTCCCACTCCCTTTCTTGGAAGAATGCCACATATGATCGGGATTCCTCCCTTGCTCCTAACTAATTCAATGGCTGTCCTGAATCTCTGTATTAGTTCCTCACTCCTAACTCGCCCAACATCATTACCCCCTGCACTAATACAAATAATGGGTTTGTTCCCATTTCCCGTCATAATATCATTCATGTTTTCAACAATATCACCAATTCCAGCTCCCGGATAGCAAACCCTTAATCTGTTCCCCTATCTCTGGCACAAAACGTTCTGTCTAAATACCTCACCTGGGAATCTCCCACAACCAAAATTCGCTTCGGTACCGCCCTAACTTTCTGAGCAGCCTGAGGGGCCTGCGCTCCGCCGTTCCTCGCTGCAGGCGCACTACAGCACTCATCCTCCAACACGGCAAATGAATTTGCCGTCCTTAGGGCGTCTGTAGGCGGCCTTGTCAAGGTCTTCTTAAGACCCCTGTCTTTCACTACTCTCCACGATGAGGTCTCGTCAACACTGGTCTCCTCCTTCGTTTCCTCTCGAAGTCAAAAGGAAAGGATAGGTCTATTAAAAACTGAGACAGGTCAAATAACAGATAGTGATGAAGAGATGAGTAGTATTTCTAATAAATATTTTGTATCTGTATTTACTAAAGAGGAACTTAACAATATGCCTTCAGCCGAACAAGTCTATGTGGGTGGGGACGAGGACAGGTTGACGAGTTTTGCAGTTACCAGGGAAGATGTTCTTAAACAAATAGTAAAAAACAAAATAGTAAATCGTAAAACCAACAAATCCCCAGGGCCGGATGAAGTGTTTGCCAGGGTGCTTAAAGAATGCAAAGAGGAGCTTTGTGACCCACTGTCAACCATATTTAATGAATCAATAGAGTCAGGCAGAGTGCCAGAGTTTTGGAAAGTTGCTAATGTGATACCAGTTTTTAAGAAAGGAGATAGATCACTTGCATCTAACTATCGACCAATTAGCCTAACGTCTATTGTGGGAAAGTTACTTGAATCTATAATAGCAAATAAAATTCGTCTTCATCTTGAAAAACATAAATTAATAATTGAGTCGCAACATGGTTTTATAAATGGCCGTTCATGTTTAACAAATTTGTTATCTTTTTATTCTAGCATAGGTGAGGCAGTTGATAGTGGTAAGGATTGTGATGTTGTGTACCTTGACTTTAGCAAAGCTTTTGATACAGTGCCACATGAAAGACTGATTAAAAAGTTAGAGTCTCATGGTATTGGGGGTGCTATATTCAGCTGGATTAGGGCATGGCTATACCAAAGGAAACAGAGTTAATATAAATGGAGTCAAGTCAGAGTGGGAAAATGTTGTAAGAGTGCCTCAAGGCTCTGTCCTGGGACCTCTGTTGTTTATAATATATATAAATGATTTAGATTCAGCTTTGAGTAGCAACATTTGCAAATTTGCCGATGATACGAAAATCGGTAGGGAAATTAATTCGGAGGAGGACTCACTATCACTTCAAGTTGATCTAGATAGGGTTTTGAAATGGTCAAAAGATTGGCAAATGCAGTTTAATGCTGATAAATGTAAAGTTCTGAGGCTAGGTAATGATGATAGAGTTACAAGATACGAGCTAGATGGTGTTGAGATTGCGAAGTCGGATTGCGAAAGGGATCTGGGAGTTATGATTAGTAAGAATTTAAAACAAAAGGATCAATGCATAAATGTTCGTAATAAGGCAAATCGGACACTTGGATTTATTAATCGCAGCGTTAGTAACAAGACACCTGGTGTGGTTCTCAAGCTATATCTTGCTCTAGTTAAGCCCCATTTAGATTATGCAGTTCAGTTTTGGTCGCCATATTATAGAATGGATATATATTCACTTGAACGTGTCCAACGTAGGATGACTAAGTTAATTCCCCAAATTAGAAATCTTTCATATGAAGAAAGATTAACAAAGCTTAAGTTGCATTCACTTGAAAGGCGAAGAGTTAGGGGTGACATGATAGAGGTTTACAAGTGGGTGAATGGACATAACAAAGGGGATATTAATAGGGTATTAAAAGTATCAACACAAGACAGAACACGAAACAATGGGTATAAATTGGATAAGTTTAGATTTAGGAAAGACTTGGGTAAATACTGGTTCAGTAACAGGGTTGTTGATTTGTGGAACCAATTGCCGCGTAACATTGTGGAGGTGGGGTCCCTCGATTGTTTCAAGCGCAGGTTGGACAAGTATATGAGTGGGATTGGGTGGTTATAAATAGGAGCTGCCTCGTATGGGCCAATAGGCCTTCTGCAGTTGCCTTTGTTCTTATGTTCTTAGTCTTAGTTCGATATAACTGAAAAAAACCTTTAGGGTTTGACTTTGCTTGCCCTGCTATGCGAACTTCATAGTTTCTTTTTGCTTTCCTTATCTCTTTTTTAACATTTCTAACCAGTTGTACGAATTCCTGTTATAAAGTGACCTCCCCACTTTTAATCCTTTTGTACCAAGCTCTCTTTTTACCTATAAGGTTCTTCAAATTCTTTGTTATCCACTTTGGGTCATTAGTATTCGATCTATTCAATTTGTATGGTATACTACGTTCCTGTGCTTTGTTTAGAATATTCTTAAATAAGTTATATATTGAATCCACATCGAAATCCCCATTTACGTCACCTATCGCTGGGTTCATGTCTCGCTCCAAGACCGGCCCACACCCTATACCCAAGACTTTCCAATCAATATGACCCAAAAAAATTCTTAGGCTAAATCAGCTTTTCGAAAATCTGGCACTTTAACAGAATTTTCTCCTACTTGTCTATTCCATTCTATGCTAAATCTGATTTCTTTGTGATCACTGTTCCCTAGCTCACTCCCTATTTCGATGTCATATATTTGTGTTTCCCTGTTAGTTAACACTAAATCTAAAATATTATTTTCCCGTGTTGGTTCCTTAATGTGTTGCGTAAGAAAGCAATCGTCAATTAATTCTAGAAAATCTTCTGCTTCACTATTCCCTGTTTTGTTCAACCAGTTTATTACACTAAAATTAAAGTCACCCATGACATAAATACTGTTAGATCTAGATGCTCTAGATATTTCATCCCATAGATGCTTTGCTTCCATTCTGTCTAAATTTGGTACCTATATATAACTCCTATTATAATATTATTTGCTTTTTCGTTTAATTCTATCCAAATAGTTTCTGTGTGTGGCTCAGTTTTGATTTCCTCTTTGAGACTACATTTCAAATTGTCCCTAACATATATGGCTACTCCCCCTCCTCGTCTAATATATCTATCTGTGTGAAATAGTTTAAATCCATTTATCTGATATTCAGCTAATAGTTCTCTATTTTCTACATTCATCCACGTTTCGGTAAGTGCAATAATATCTATTTTTTCTGTGCAGACAAGAGCATTTCATTCATTAATTTTATTTCTTAGACTTCTACTGTTAGTGTAATATATCCTAAGTGAATTGTTATTTTGAGGCCCTTTTCTTTCCCTGATCATTTTGCCAATTCCTTTCTCCCACAAACACATACTTTTATTACCCCCTTCCTCCAAATCAATTCCCATACCTCTATCTACTAACAGTTTAAACCCAAACAAACACCTCTAACCACTTCTTCCAACGAGTTCGCAACAGCAACAACCCCAGCCCTCGAAAGATGCACCCCATCACGAGCATACATTTCATTTCTTCCATATAAGTATTCCCAGTTGTCTATGAAAGATATTGCATTTGATTTGCAATATCTTTCCAGCCGGCAATTGACACCAATTGCCCTCGACATCCATTCATTTCCCACTCCCTTTCTTGGAAGAATGCCACATATGATCGGGATTCCTCCCTTGCTCCTAAGTAATTCAATGACTGTCCTGAATCTCTGTATTAGTTCCTCACTCCTAACTCGCCCAACATCATAACCCCCTGCACTAATACAAATAATGGGTTTGTTCCCATTTCCTGTCATAATATCATTCATGTTTCCAACAATATCACCAATTCCAGCTCCCGGATAGCAAACCCTTAATCTGTTCCCCCTATCTCTGGCACAAAACTTTCTGCCTAAATACCTCACCTGGGAATCTCCCACAACCAAAATTCGCTTCGATTCGCCCTTTTCCGAAAGGAAAAGGGAGAATTTTTAATCCTGAACCCAGAACAGAAACCACAATACCTCCAATAAAATTATATTACAAATCAACCATGCATAGTGAACATATAAAAGAGGAAAGAATAATGAAAGAAATAATCCGTAAAGGAGTAAAAAGCACTACTCCTAACCAAAACATAAACCTGATAATATTCTACAAAAACAAAAAGACTTCCGAACTCCTTATCAAAAACAGCCCGAAGCCGACGGAGAACCCTCTACAGCAGTCAAGCGTTGTATACATGTACACCTGCCCCCATGAAGGATGTAACCTTCAATCTAAGTACATAGGAATGACGTCGACCAAGCTGACGAGGCGTTTGACATGCCATCTTCAATCCGGTGCCCCCAGGAATCACATGAGACAAGCCCATGACATCACCCTAACAAGAGAAATGTTGAACAAAAATACTTGTATAATAGACAAAACGCAAGATGCAAGAAGATTACAAATTTTTGAAGCAATTCACATAAGAATAGAACAACCTACCATGAACACTCAAATCACGGAACTATTTACTCTACCTACCATGCAACCTGTCCTCTTAAAAAGAACGTTGCTTTTGGCCGTTTGCCCGTATGGCCGAATATGGACGTAATTTGAAAATGAAAATAAATTTGGAATTTTTTTTATCAACAACAGTAAGTTAAGGGTCCTCTGATAGGTTAGGTGCGCAGGAAATTCTAATAAAGTTTCAAAACAGTATGAAAAACGTTAATGGAAATATGTCTCTTTTAACCTTGCAGAGTAAGCCGGTAGACTCAAACAGAAAACGGAACAGTACGTCACTTATGTGAGTCGATTTCATTTCAAATTACGTCCAAATTTGGCCATAGCGCGCATACGAGCCAAAAGTGACGTTCTTTTTAAGAGGACGGGTTGTACGCGTTGTTTCCTTAATGTGTTGCGTAAGAAAGCAATCGTCAATTAATTCTAGAAAATCTTCTGCTTCACTATTCCCTGTTTTGTTCACCGAGTTTATTCCACTAAAATTAAAGTCACCCATGACATAAATACTGTTAGATCTAGATGCTCTAGATATTTCATCTCATAGATGCTTTGCTTCCATTCTGTCTAAATTTGGTGGCCTATATATAATTCCTATTATAATATTATTTGCTTTTTCGTTTAATTCTATCCAAATAGTTTCTGTGTGTGGCTCAGTTTTGATTCCCTCTTTGAGACTACATTTCAAATTGTCCCTAACATATATGGCTACTCCCCCTCCTCGTCTAATATATCTATCTGTGTGAAATAGTTTAAATACATTTATTTGATATTCAGCTAATAGTTCTCTATTTTCTACATTCATCCACGTTTCGGTAAGTGCAATAATATCTATTTTTTCTGTGCAGACAAGAGCATTTAATTCATATATTTTATTTCTTAGATTTCTACTGTTAGTGTAATATACCCTAAGTGAATTATTATTTTGAGGCCCTTTTCTTTCCCTGATCATTTTGCCAATTCTTTTCTCCCACGAAAACATACTTTTATTACCTCTTTCCTCCAAATCAATTCCCATACCACTATCTACTAACAGTTTAAACCCAAACAAACACCTCTAACCACCTCTTCCAACGAGTTTGCAACAGCAACAACCCCAGCCCTCGATAGATGCACCCCATCACGAGCATACATTTCATTTCTTCCATAGAAGTGTTCCCAGTTGTCTATGAAAGATATTGCATTTGATTTGCAATATCTTTCTAGCCGGCAATTGACACCAAGTGCCCTCGACATCCATTCATTTCCCACTCCCTTTCTTGGAAGAATGCCACATATGATCGGGATTCCTCCCTTGCTCCTAAGTAATTCAATGGCGGTCCTGAATCTCTGTATTAGTTCCTCACTCCTAACTCGCCCAACATCATTACCTCCTGCACTAATACAAATAATGGGTTTGTTCCCATTTCCCGTCATAATATCATTCATGTTTCCAACAATATCACCAATTCCAGCTCCCGGATAGCAAACTCTTAATCTGTTCCCCCTATCTCTGGCTATGGATCAGGTGATAAAGATAAAAAAAAGGGGATAAATGGGGGACGAAGCACATAAGAATAAAGGTAACTGCAGGAGGCCCATTGGCCCATAGGAGGCAGCTCCTACCATGAACACCCAAATCACGGAACAATTTACTCTACGCACCATGAGAGTAAGGACAAGACCAGAACATATCGATGCCAACACAGAAGACACTGTTCAACATAACAGGCCAATTACACCTGATTGATCTTTGTATAATAGGAGCTGCCTCGTATGGGCCAATGGTCCTTCTGCAGCTCATTCTTTTGGTCACACGTGAGGAACACAAATGTGAATGAGGTGATTTGATAAAATACCATGCCCAAGATTACCATCAGAGTGCCGGCGCGAGGATGGTGAATTAGCCCGAAGTGAATTAGCCCTCGGCTACCATCCGCTTTTGTCTGGTCGTGTTGGTCGAGTGGTTAAGGTGTCCTGTACGCCAGATGCAGAGTAATATGGGTTCGAGTCACTTCTGGGGTGTGAGTTTTCAGTTGCATATGCCTGGAGACCGTTCAGGTTTGTTCACATTTGTGTTCCTCACGTGTGCCCCAAAGAATGAGATGATTTGATAAAATACCATGCCCAAGATTACCATCAGAGTGCCGGCGGGAGGATGGGGAATTAGCTTCGGCTACCATCCTCTTTTGTCTGGTCGTGTTGGTCGAGTGGTTAAGGTGTCCTGTACGACAGATGCAGAGTGCTTCTGGCAGTATGGGTTCGAGTCACCTCTGGGGTGTGAGCTTTCAGTTATATATATATATATATATATATATATATATATATATATATATATATATATATATATATATATATATATATATATATATATATATATATATATATATATATATAATCCTGCGGTTGAATCCCAAGGTAGGTGATGCTGCCCAAGATCGTCTTGTGGAACTCACAAGGTTCGTCAATGCGTGCCTGGCTGGTGATATACCTGAGGTCATCAGGCCTCTCTTTTTTGGTGCCTCCCCGTGCACTCTCAACAAGAAAGTTGGGGGAATCAGGCCAATCGCTGTTGGCAACACTCTCCGACACCTGGTTGTCAAGGCTGCCACGAGGATTGTCAGGCAGCAAGTGACTAAATTGCTGAAACCAATTCAGCTAAGATTTGGGATCCCGCCAAGGCTGTGAAGCGGCTGCTCATGCAGCACGAGCATACATCCCCAACATTTCTGACGAAAAGGCCCTGCTCAAACTAGATCTTAAGAACGCCTTTAACATGGTCAGAAGAGATGCAGTGCTTTGTGCCGTACATCGCAATTTCCGGCCCCTCTACCCGTTCATACTATCGTGCTACAGTGGTGAATCAAAATTGCTCTTAGGCGAACACGAAATCAGATCACGTGAAGGTGCTCAGCAAGGTGATCCTCTAGCTTCTTTTCTTTTTAGTCTTACAAGAAATCACTGAAAGCTTATCCAGCGAGTTCAACATCTGGATTTTGCTTGATGGCTTTGGGAGACAGGATAGGTGACATCGATGCTCACGATCTTTATATCGCATCAATAAATGCCTATCCCTTCTGCGGCTAACCTACTTTCTGAGATGTACCCTCTTCCCTTCCTACGACAGCTCAAAGCTTGAAGAGTATTACCTATTACTGAAAACCATGCTAGAAAAAGTTGTTAACCTCTCCCTCAATGAATACCAGTGGAAACAATCCACTCTTCCTGTAAGGCTCGGCAGCTTGGGTGTCCGCACTGCCACCCAAATTGCTGTCCCAGCCTTCCTCTCTACCTCCTCAGCATCAGATGACCTGGTTAAGGATATTCTACCTGGCAACCTACGTGACTTAGCAAAGATACAGGACTCCCACTACACAGAATGCGACACAAAATGGGAACCATTGCAGACCTAGTACTCAGAACAACTATGTTGAAAGCCAAGAAACAATCCAGCTTGAACAGCCCCATTGTAGGCAAAGAAGCCACAGCTTTGATGGAGGCAGCAACCCCCCCCCCTCCCCCCCCCCCCCCCCCCCGTGATCGTGCACGCCTCACAGCTGTGTAGGCTCCCTATGCAGAGGACTTCCTTTAGGCAGTCTCTATGTCTGCGACAGGCACACGTCTTGATTTGCAGGAGCTCCATATTGCAGTCACTCTCCGCCTTGCTGCCCCTATCTACACTGTTCATAGGTGTATTTGCCATAAGGCAGAGGCAGAACAATATGGACTGCATGGCCTGCACCGTGAAAAATCTGGCGGTTGGCGTTCTAGACACGACGAAGTCAATGATATCATTAAAATAAGCCTTGCCTCTGCCCAGTGTCCAGCAGAGAGAGAGCCCCACAATCTACTGAACCGTAACTCTGCTATCTTTGCCGACCGACCAGATTGAATCACACTGCGCCCTTGGAAATGGTGGCAGACAGTTGGCGTGGGACTAAACTTACATATCCACTCTGGCAACCACATACATTGAACTCTCTGGCAGCCAAGCAGGAGCCGCAGCGACTCTTCCTTTCTCTCAACTCCTCTTCCTTACTTTCCATTCCTCTTCCTTACTCTCCACTCCTCTTTCTCTCCACTCCTCTTTCTCTCCACTCCTCTTCCTTTCTCTCCACGCCTCTTCCATTCTTTCCAGTCCTCTTCCTCTTGTATAGACGTGATGTGGAAGGTTCGTGTTGACCACCATAACAGTCATCATTTCCTTACACTTGGAATCTGTTCTTTCAGCCACTCTCTCTACCTGGGTGCTAGGGTGGACTGGAGTCCTCTCTCTTCCTGGGTGCTAGGGTGGACTGGAGTCCTCTCTCTTCCTGGGTGCTAGGGTGGACTGGAGTCCTCTCTCTTCCTGGGTGCTAGGGTGGACTGGACTCCTCTCTCTTCCTGGGTGCTAAGGTGGACTGGAGTCCTCTCTCTTCCTGGGTGCTAAGGTGGACTGGAGTCCTCTCTCTTCCTGGGTGCTAGGGTGGACTGGAGTCCTCTCTCTTCCTGGGTGCTAAGGTGGACTGGAGTCCTCTCTCTTCCTGGGTGCTAGGGTGGACTGGAGTCCTCTCTCTTCCTGGGTGCTAAGGTGGACTGGAGTCCTCTCTCTTCCTGGGTGCTAGGGTGGACTGGAGTCCTCTCTCTTCCTGGGTGCTAGGGTGGACTGGAGTCCTCTCTCTTCCTGGGTGCTAAGGTGGACTGGAATCCTCTCTCTTCCTGGGTGATAGGGTGGACTGGAGTCCTCTCTCTTCCTGGGTGCTAGGGTGGACTGGAGTCCTCTCTCTTCCTGGGTGCTAAGGTGGACTGGAATCCCCTCTCTTCCTGGGTGATAGGGTGGACTGGAGTCCTCTCTCTTCCTGGGGTGCTAGGGTGGACTGGAGTCCTCTCTCTTCCTGGGTGCTAGGGTGGACTGGAGTCCTCTCTCTTCCTGGGTGCTAGGGTGGACTGGAGTCCCTCTCTCTTCCTGGGTGCTAGGGTGGACTGGAGTCCCTCTCTCTTCCTGGGTGCTAGGGTGGACTGGAGTCTTCTCTCTTCCTGAGTGCTAGGACGGACTGGAGTCCTCTCTCTTCCTGGGTGCTAGGACGGACTGGAGTCCTCTCTCTTCCTGGGTGCTAGGACGGACTGGAGTCCTCAGCGGTGGTCCTGGGTGGTGGCTGCTAGGACGGACTGGAGTCCTCAGCTGTGGTCCTGGGTGGTGGCTGCTAGGACGGACTGGAGTCCTCAGCTGTGGTCCTGGGTGGTGGCTGCTAGTTGAAGACTGGAGTCCTTGGCTGTGGTCCTGGGTGGTGGCTGCTAGGGGAAGACTGGAGTCCTCAGCTGTGGTCCTGGGTGGTGGCTGCTAGGGGCGGACTGGAGTCCTCAGCTGTGGTCCTGGGTGGTGGCTGCTAGGGGCGGACTGAAGTCCTCAGCTGTGGTCCTGGGTGGTGGCTGCTAGGGGCGGACTGGAGTCCTCAGCTGTGGTCCTGGGAGGTGGCTGCTAGGGGCGGACTGGAGTCCTCAGCTGTGGTCCTAAGTGGTGGCTGCTAGGGGAAGACTGGAGTCCTCAGCTGTGGTCCTGGGTGGTGGCTGATAGGGGCGGACTGGAGTTCTCAGCTGTGGTCCTGGGAGGTGGCTGCTAGGGGCGGACTGGAGTCCTCAGCTGTGGTCCTGGGTGGTGGCTGCTAGGGGAAGACTGGATTCCTCAGCTGTGGTCCTGGGTGGTGGCTGCTAGGGGCGGACTGGAGTCCTCAGCTGTGGTCCTGGGTGGTGGCAGCTAGGGGCGGACTGAAGTCCTCAGCTGTGGTCCTGGGTGGTGGCTGCTAGGGGAAGACTGAAGTCCTCAGCTGTGGTCCTGCGTGGTGGCTGCTAGGGGCGGACTGGAGTCCTCAGCTGTGGTCCTGGGTGTTGGCTACTAGGGGCGGACTGGAGTCCTCAGCTGTGGTCCTGGGAGGTGGCTGCTAGGTGCGGACTGGAGTCCTCAGGTGTGGTCCTGGGTGGTGGCTGCTAGGGGCGGACTGGAGTCCTCAGCTGTGGTCCTGGGTGGTGGCTGCTAGGGGCGGACTGGAGCCCTCAGCTGTGGTCCTGGGTGGTGGCTGCTAGGGGCGGACTGAAGTCCTCAGCTGTGGTCCTGGGTGGTGGCTGCTAGGGGCGGACTGGAGTCCTCAGCTGTGGTCCTGGGAGGTGGCTGCTAGGGGCGGACTGAAGTCCTCAGCTGTGGTCCTGGGTGGTGGCTGCTAGGGGCGGACTGGAGTCCTCAGCTGTGGTCCTGGGTGGTGGCTGCTAGGGGCGGACTGGAGTCCTCAGCTGTGGTCCTGGGTGGTGGCTGCTAGGGGCGGACTGGAGTCCTCAGCTGTGGTCCTGGGAGGTGGCTGCTAGGGGCGGACTGGAGTCCTCAGCTGTGGTCCTGGGTGGTGGCTGCTAGGGGAAGACTGGAGTCCTCAGCTGTGGTCCTGGGTGATGGCTGCTAGGACGGACTGGAGTCCTCAGCTGTGGTCCTGCGTGGTGGCTGCTAGGGGCGGACTGGAGTCCTCAGCTGTGGTCCTGCGTGGTGGCTGCTAGGGGCGGACTGGAGTCCTCAGCTGTGGTCCTGGGTGGTGGCTGCTAGGGGCGGACTGGAGTCCTCAGCTGTGGTCCTGGGAGGTGGCTGCAAGGGGCGGACTGGAGTCCTCAGCTGTGGTCCTGGGTGATGGCTGCTAGGACGGACTGGAGTCCTCAGCTGTGGTCCTGGGTGGTGGCTGCTAGGGGAAGACTGGAGTCGTCAGCTGTGGTCCTGGGTGGTGGCTGCTAGGGGAAGACTGGAGTCCTCAGCTGTGGTCCTGGGTGGTGGCTGCTAGGGGAAGACTGGAGTCCTCAGCTGTGGTCCTGGGTGGTGGCTGCTAGGGGAAGACTGGAGTCCTCAGCTGTGGTCCTGGGTGGTGGCTGCTAGGGGCGGACTGGAGTCCTCAGCTGTGGTCCTGGGTGGTGGCTGCTAGGGGCGGACTGAAGTCCTCAGCTGTGGTCCTGGGTGGTGGCTGCTAGGGGCGGACTGGAGTCTTCAGCTGTGGTCCTGGGAGGTGGCTGCTAGGGGAAGACTGGAGTCCTCAGCTGTGGTCCTGGGTGGTGGCTGCTAGGGGAAGACTGGAGTCCTCAGCTGTGGTCCTGGGTGGTGGCTGCTAGGGGAAGACTGGAGTCCTCAGCTGTGGTCCTGGGTGGTGGCTGCTAGGGGCGGACTGGAGTCCTCAGCTGTGGTCCTGGGTGGTGGCTGCTAGGGGCGGACTGAAGTCCTCAGCTGTGGTCCTGGGTGGTGGCTGCTAGGGGCGGACTGGAGTCTTCAGCTGTGGTCCTGGGAGGTGGCTGCTAGGGGCGGACTGGAGTCCTCAGCTGTGGTCCTGGGTGGTGGCTGCTAGGGGCGGACTGAAGTCCTCAGCTGTGGTCCTGGGTGGTGGCTGCTAGGGGCGGACTGGAGTCCTCAGCTGTGGTCCTGGGAGGTGGCTGCTAGGGGCGGACTGGAGTCCTCAGCTGTGGTCCTGGGTGGTGGCTGCGAGGGGAAGACTGGAGTCCTCAGCTGTGGTCCTGGGTGGTGGCTGCTAGGGGCGGACTGGAGTCCTCAGCTGTGGTCCTGGGTGGTAGCTGCTAGGGGCGGACTGAAGTCCTCAGCTGTGGTCCTGGGTGGTGGCTGCTAGGGGAAGACTGGAGTCCTCAGCTGTGGTCCTGGGTGGTGGCTGCTAGGGGAAGACTGGAGTCCTCAGCTGTGGTCCTGGGTGGTGGCTGCTAGGGGCGGACTGGAGTCCTCAGCTGTGGTCCTGCAGGGTGGTGGCTGCTAGGGGAAGACTGGAGTCCTCAGCTGTGGTCCTGGGTGGTGGCTGCTAGGGGCGGACTGGAGTCCTCAGCTGTGGTCCTGGGTGGCGGCTGCTAGGGGAAGACTGAAGTCCTCAGCTGTGGTCCTGGGTGGTGGCTGCTAGGGGAAGACTGGAGTCCTCAGCTGTGGTCCTGGGTGGTGGCTGCTAGGGGCGGACTGGAGTCCTCAGCTGTGGTCCTGGGAGGTGGCTGCTAGGGGCGGACTGGAGTCCTCAGCTGTGGTCCTGGGTGGTGGCTGCTAGGGGAAGACTGGAGTCCTCAGCGGTGGTCCTGGGTGGTGGCTGCTAGGGGCGGACTGGAGTCCTCAGCTGTGGTCCTGGGTGGTGGCTGCTAGGGGCGGACTGAAGTCCTCAGCTGTGGTCCTGGGTGGTGGCTGCTAGGGGAAGGCTGGAGTCCTCAGCTGTGGTCCTGGGTGGTGGCTGCTAGTGGAAGACTGGAGTCCTCAGCTGTGGTCCTGGGTGGTGGCTGCTAGGGGCGGACTGGAGTCCTCAGCTGTGGTCCTGGGTGGTGGCTGCTAGGGGAAGACTGGAGTCCTCAGCTGTGGTCCTGGGTGGTGGCTGCTAGGGGCGGACTGGAGTCCTCAGCTGTGGTCCTGGGTGGTGGCTGCTAGGGGCGGACTGGAGTCCTCAGCTGTGGTCCTGGGTGGTGGCTGCTAGGGGCGGACTGGAGTCCTCAGCTGTGGTCCTGGGTGGCGGCTGCTAGGGGCGGACTGGAGTCCTCAGCTGTGGTCCTGGGTGGTGGCTGCTAGGGGCGGACTGGAGTCCTCAGCGGTGGTCCTGGGTGGTGGCTGCTAGGGGCGGACTGGAGTCCATTACCCTCGACGACATTCTCTCCAACAAATGTGATCCGCCTCTCCCTGGAGCTCTACTTCTTTATCATGGCACCTTGGTAGAGTCCTCTCCCCGCCTCTGTTCCTGGCTCGACCTCCGATGTCACGCTCTAGTGTCTCCCTGGTGCAGCTCGGCAACCCAGCTTCCTGTTTAGACAGTACTTGTCAAACTATGTTCATCATAGTTCATATATTGACGTACTAAGCAATTAGATAGTAGAACTTTGTACTATTCACTTTACAGAGACCCCAAAGAGCATGAAGCTACTAAAGAAAAAACTTAAATATTCCTAGACCTTGTATAGCACACATATGTACTATATTAGGCCTCAGATAGCGTGAGTTAGGCCTAGGAAGGTTAGGTTAGGTTAGTTTAGGTTGACATTGCAACAATTCCAAAACCTTTTCTGGTTGGTCCAAATTCAATAGTACCGGATTCGACTTTCAAATTGCATTATAGGTGGGTATATGTACTATGTTGTAGGTGGGTACATGTACTATGTTGTAGGTGGGTATATGTACTATGGTGTAGGTGGGTATATGTACTATAATGTAGGTGGTGTCGGGGTTCCTCGGGTGAGCAACAGTACACTCAAGGTCACTCACCGTAGCCCTGCGGGTCTTCACTCTATCCTCGCGGCGCCACTGTACGCCAGGAGAGTATCCCAGTCAATCCCAACCGGCCTCTGATCGAGAAGGAGTGGGAACACAACTTGTTCACTTAACTGTTGTATGCCCGCCCCGTCATAGGGCTCTACTACTAACCACAAGGTCGCCAACTGGTGTTTTCGGTGTCCAGTAACACGTCAGTGGTTTTGTTGAATTGTGGTAACAGTGGCGAGAACACACTCAATATGTCTGATATCAGGCAGGTATTTACTTCTATCGCTCTCTGCTTTCAGGTATTACATAGCCACAAGAAATATGGAGGGGATGATATAAACACCAATGTACTTTGTATTTTACTTAAAACTCATTTAAAGACATCACAAGATTATCTCAATAAGCAAACAGCTGTTTCAGGCGGAGTCGCTCGTTCCCACACATATAATATGAACTCACCAAGCCGGCAACGCTCCCCCTCTCGTCAATGTCAAAATCAGCTGGGCGACTACCCCCACGCGAATGTCACTTTATCTGTTCGCTTGGCGTGACGCGCCAGTTTCTTTAAGTTCTCAAAGATCACTTGAAGTTCGAACACACAGTATTGCGACAACAGCACGTAAACACTTAGCTACACTGATCTTGTGCTCAATCAAACATTTCTATATTAAAGGTGACAATAATTCACTGTCATGGTATTACACACTGCCCTTCATTTAATGATAACGTATGCAAGTATATATTACTGGAGTTCTCAGTAATTCCTTTCGTGGGCGATAACACAATTAATCACTGCACACATGAATGATTATTCAATACACGAGCATAGACATATATATATATATGGATGAGTCAGACATCAATAATGGTAATGACATAGTTATTGGGCACATAGCCTAACTCCAAACACTGACATAATTATATATATATTCTCTCACTATATGATGATATTAAAGTCTCATTAAAGACATTATCCACACAGTAAATTCATCAATTACTCCGGGTGCCTGCATACACCAATAATAATCATAAATATCGTGAGTACTCTTTATAGTACCACTCTGCACACTGGTGCCTTACTGTGACATAGGTGAGCCTTGCTCACGACATACAAAATACTCTGGCTAAATAATATAGCTGACTAAAGGATAATTGGAAGGGAAACTAGAATCACCTACTTCCACCTATCCTCCGATGAGAGTTGAGTTGTAGCTCCTGGTCCTGGCTCCTGCCTCGTGTAGGGAACGCCCCCACACACACACTGTCGTGTCCTCCAGGAACTCAATCAACGTCCCACCGTAAGCGCGTCGTCTCCATGCCTTTTCACTGCAGGTCCGTGCTCCTCCTCGACTTCTTGTAGGGTTGGAGTCGGTCTCCCGGCCGTCAACTTCTCCTCCCAGCTACGGCTGCCCGCCTACGTCTCGGCTGCAGTCGTTCGGATTCCCGAATAGTTTTCCTCTTCCACTGCTTCCCAGTGGCTCGGTTCAGCCACTACGCCGTCACAAACGGGTGAACTGCCTCAGACGTCGCATACGTCACTGCACAGACTTCACTTCTTCTTGCACAGTACCTGTCCTGGAGCACTTGTTGCTCAATATCCCGTCGATTCCCTCTCTGGTCCAACACATGAACGAAGGAAGACCTCACAGAGTACTGGCAGACTTCAGGTGACGCGTAAAATCCACGGGAGCGGGAAACAACTGTCAAACTGACAGGACCAATCTTCGTACGTCCAACCACCTTGACGTGTCGTGTCAGACTGATTCTCTCACGGAGGATTGGCTCAGCAACTACGTCATCACTGTGGAGCTATCAGCCGTCGCATACTTCGCTGCCTAGACTCCACTCTTGCACAACACCTGTTCCTGGAGCACTTGTTGCTCAATATCCCGTCAATTCCTTCTCTGGTCCAACACATGAACGAAGGAAGACCCCACAGGTGAAGGCAGACCACGGGTGATGCGTAAATCCTCCGGAGTCGGGGTAAACTGTCCAACTGACAGGACCCCCCAGCGCACGTCCGACCTCCTTGACGTGCTGTCTTAGACTGATGGCACCAGCGCGGCGCGATGACTGTACCCCCCTTCCTTCGTGACGTCATATTCGCCATGGGAGGTTTTCATTGGCTCCCTGTGCCACGTCGCTGTCGGTGACCAATCTGGTGTCACTGACGTCACATAGTTTTGGCGGCAAAACAGAAGAGCCAGCGCCATATTGGCTCCCTAAAGGGCCTAAACCACAGGCCAAAATACTCTTCTTTGATAAATTTCTCGGCACTCCGAGAACACCACATTCCCCCACATATACTCAAACTGATGCCTGCGACGTAGAGAACGCTCGGGTAAAGTGGACATGACTCTTACTGCAGGCGTGGGAGAAATATAAGGGGGGGAACACCGTCACATACCCCTCCCCTTAAAATAAGAGTCATGTCTGGTTAGTGCATACAGGACAGGGCATCTGCTACTACGTAGTCTTTCCCTCGGATGAGTTTAATTTCCAACCAGTATTCCTGCCGCCAATGCGAGACGCTCCTTACGTATCCGTTGACCGTTCCCACGGTCACTCCTGATGTCCATTGTTCCTTCAGCATGGACAGAGGACTTTGCACCCCTTGTCCATACACCAGCTGGAAAGGTGAGAAACCTAACGATCCTACCACTGCATTACGTATGGCAAACAACGCAGGACATACTGCTTCATCCCACTCAGTTCCCTGTTCTGTGCAGAACACTCTCATCAGCATGCCGTCCTGTACGTAACAATGAGTGGCCCTCTCAGGACCAACACGTTCTCCATTGGCCTCATGAATCAATTCGGGGAATTCTATCTGCTGCAACTCCCCAAAACGAGTGCGGTCCACCCCGAGAGAACTGGCGAGGGTCACCTGTAACTCGCCATCCGGGCTGCCTTCGCCCTCCACTCGTTCTCCGGGTCCCACGAAGAGGTGATCGATTTCCAGACTGTCGGACGTCTCCTCGTCAGCCCTATCAGATCCACACCCTCCGTGTCCTTCACACTGCCTCGGCATCACAGCACAAACCGGGAACGCCGCCGTGGCGATTCCTATCTCGTCCCCACAGGCGTCTAACACTCCGGCTGTCTCCTCATAGTGCTCTATGCACTCCTCGCCTTTCGCGAGATTCGGGAGGACATATCCTCCACATGTGTCATTTCCCAAGATGACTTGTGCCTCCATCTTGGGCATCAATGCACAGACCCCCACCACAAGGGTCTGGCAGCCATAATCAGAATTCAGAGTCACCTGGTGTAGGGGCATCCTCACTGGGCCTCCCACAGTGGTCACACTTGCCATCCCCACACTGGTACTCTCGTAAACCTCGGGGAACAGGGTTTCGCTCACCAGGGTAAAATCTGCCCCAGTGTCCCTTAATATCTTCACCGGGATGGGGTCTGCGTCCCCCATCCTTACGGTTCCCTCACTCACGAATGGGTGAACTCTTTTCTCCCCACTCAGTACGGGTCCATCCCGCACCCACTCGGCCATCTGGTCCTCGACCCTCACGAAAGCAACGTTCCCCCGCTGCTCAGGGTGTCTGCATTCCCGTGCGACGTGTTCGAATATTCCGCAGTTGTAGCAGCGGACCCTTCTTCGGTGGATCCTCCTCGCGCCATTCATCGACTCCTCGGTTTCGGCAACAACTCTTGAGCTCTCAGCTTGGGACTTCTTTACCAGCTCCACAACACTCTTTGAGCCTTTCCTGTCTCCACTCGAGAGATGGGACTCAGGAGAACTCGCTCCTGTCCTCCATCCGTCCGTCCTTCTATAACTTCTACCATTTCCGGAGTGTTTGGTCGGTCGGTGCCGTCCCTCTCGGTGATGGTCGCAGAGCTACTTCCAGCATGTCGGCTCTGTCGGCTGCGGCTCTCAGGTCTTTTATGTCCGCCTCCTTTACTCTCACTCTGATCTCAGGAGAGAGCACGGACATAAACTTCTCCATGACCATAAGCCTCTTGACCTCCTCAGCCGACCTCGCTCCTTCAGACTCCAGCCACTTAAGGAACTTTCTCTCCATGTCCCTCGCCGTCTCCGCATAAGATTTTCCTGGCGAACGGGTACATTCCCTGAATCTCTTCCTGTAACATTCCGGCGTGAGCTTGAAAGAATGGAGCACAGCTCTCTTTACAGCATCGTAGTTGGTGCACTCTTGGAGGTCGAGCATATTGTAGGCTTCACGAGCTTCACCGGTGAGCCTACTCTGAACCAGCTCCGCCCACTCCACCCTCGGCCACTTCTTCAAGGTAGCGATCTTCTCGAAGTGGTCGAAGAAACCTTCAGCTTCATTTGGTACAAAGACCGGCAAATCTCGCTCCCTCTCTCGGCGGTCTTCCTGTTGTGGCGGAGCAGGTGCACCTAGTCCTAGTTCAGCTCGTTTCAGCTCCACCTGCTTGTTAGCTTCTATCTCCTGCTGTCTCATTCTAGCTTCTAGCTCGTCTTTGCGCTGCTGTGCCTCTCGCTCTTCCTTGCGCTGCTGTGCTTCTGCTTCTCGCTCTTCTTTGTGCTGCTGTGCCTCTTGCTCTTCCTTGCGCTGCTGTGCTTCTGCTTCTCGCTCTTCTTTGCGCTGCTGTGCCTCTCGCTCCTCACGTTTCAGCTGTGTTTCTCGCTCCTCACGCTTCAGCTGTGCTTCTCGCTCCTCACGCTTCAGCTGTGCTTCTCACTCCTGTTGTTCCCTGCACAGCTGTGCTTCTTCTTTCCTCAGCTGCGCTTCTGCTTCTCGCTCTTCCCGCTTCAGTTGTGCTTCCAGCTGCAGCTTCATTATCTCCAGCTTAACGCTGTGCCTGCTGCCGCTGGATCCCCTGCTGCTCCCACCAATGCTCAGGTGTTCTCCCATACTGGCAGGTGTTTGTGGCCGTTCCTCCCCCAAAGCTTCATCTCCTGCTCTGAGCTGTGTCATTATCTCCAGTCTTCTCTCTCCCACTCTGGAAGATTTCAACTTTATCCCAAAATGGTCTGCTATTGACTGTAACTGTGCCTTGGTGCACTTTTCCAGCACCTGCTCATCTCTAGTGTCAATGAACCTTGTTACTTTATCATCCTCCATCTTGTGCTATGAGTAATAACCTGTACCTGATACCTAATACCACTGCAAAGTACCACAACTGCAACCTTTATCTTGATCGTTATCCTGGCAAGGTCGCCAATGTCGGGGATACTCGGGTGAGCAACAGTACACTCAAGGTCACTCACCGTAGCCCTGCGGGTCTTCACTCTATCCTCGCGGCGCCACTGTACGCCAGGAGTGTATCCCAGTCAATCCCAACCGGCCTCTGATCGAGAAGGAGTGGGAACACAACTTGTTCACTTAACTGTTGTATGCCCGCCCCGTCATAGGGCTCTACTACTAACCACAAGGTCGCCAACTGGTGTTTTCGGTGTCCAGTAACACGTCAGTGGTTTTGTTGAATTGTGGTAACAGTGGCGAGAACACACTCAATATGTCTGATATCAGGCAGGTATTTACTTCTATCGCTCTCTGCTTTCAGGTATTACATAGCCACAAGAAATATGGAGGGGATGATATAAACACCAATGTACTTTGTATTTTACTTAAAACTCATTCAAAGACATCACAAGATTATCTCAATAAGCAAACAGCTGTTTCAGGCGGAGTCGCTCGTTCCCACACATATAATATGAACTCACCAAGCCGGCAACGCTCCCCCTCTCGTCAATGTCAAAATCAGCTGGGCGACTACCCCCACGCGAATGTCACTTTATCTGTTTGCTTGGCGTGACGTGCCAGTTTCTTTAAGTTCTCAAAGATCACTAGAAGTTCGAACACACAGTATTGCGACAACAGCACGTAAACACTTAGCTACACTGATCTTGTGCTCAATCAAACATTTCTATATTAAAGGTGACAATAATTAACTGTCATGGTATTACACACTGCCCTTCATTTAATGATAACGTATGCAAGTATATATTACTGGAGTTCTCAGTAATTCCTTTCGTGGGTGATAACACAATTAATCACTGCACACATGAATGATTATTCAATACACGAGCATAGACATATATATATATATGGATGAGTCAGACATCAATAATGGTAATGACATAGTTATTGGGCACATAGCCTAACTCCAAACACTGACATAATTATATATATATTCTCTCACTATATGATGATATTAAAGTCTCATTAAAGACATTATCCACACAGTAAATTCATCAATTACTCCGGGTGCCTGCATACACCAATAATAATCATAAATATCGTGAGTACTCTTTATAGTACCACTCTGCACACTGGTGCCTTACTGTGACATAGGTGAGCCTTGCTCACGACATACAAAATACTCTGGCTAAATAATATAGCTGACTAAAGGGGAATTGGGAGGGAAACTAGAATCACCTACTTCCACCTATCCTCCGATGAGAGTTGAGTTGTAGCTCCTGGTCCTGGCTCCTGCCTCGTGTAGGGAACGCCCCCAAACACACACTGTCGTGTCCTCCAGGAACTCAATCAACGTCCCACCGTAAGCACGTCGTCTCCGTGCCTTTTCACTGCAGGTCCGTGCTCCTCCTCGACTTCTTGTAGGGTTGGAGTCGGTCTCCCGGCCGTCAACTTCTCCTCCCAGCTACGGCTGCCCGCCTACGTCTCGGCTGCAGTCGTTCGGATTCCCGAATAGTTTTCCTCTTCCACTGCTTCCCAGTGGCTCGGTTCAGCCACTACGCCGTCACAAACGGGTGAACTGCCTCAGACGTCGCATACGTCACTGCACAGACTTCACTTCTTCTTGCACAGTACCTGTCCTGGAGCACTTGTTGCTCAATATCCCGTCGATTCCCTCTCTAGTCCAACACATGAACGAAGGAAGACCTCACAGAGTACTGGCAGACTTCGGGTGACGCGTAAAATCCACGGGAGCGGGAAACAACTGTCAAACTGACAGGACCAATCTTCGTACGTCCAATCACCTTGACGTGTCGTGTCAGACTGATTCCCTCACAGAGGATTGGCTCAGCAACTACGTCATCACTGTGGAGCTATCAGCCGTCGCATACGTCGCTGCCTAGACTCCACTCTTGCACAACACCTGTTCCTGGAGCACTTGTTGCTCAATATCCCGTCAATTCCTTCTCTGGTCCAACACATGAACGATGGAAGACCCCACAGGTGAAGGCAGACCACGGGTGATGCATAAATCCTCCGGAGTCGGGGTAAACTGTCCAACTGACAGGACTCCCCAGCGCACGTCCGACCTCCTTGACGTGCTGTCTTAGACTGATGGCACC
The DNA here is from genome assembly GCF_040958095.1 of Procambarus clarkii. Taxonomy (NCBI): domain Eukaryota; kingdom Metazoa; phylum Arthropoda; class Malacostraca; order Decapoda; family Cambaridae; genus Procambarus; species Procambarus clarkii. The sequence continues at coordinate 13,516,903 of NC_091169.1, read as the reverse complement.
AGCGCGGCGCGATGACCGTACCCCCCTTCCTTCGTGACGTCATATTCGCCACGGGAGGTTTTCATTGGCTCCCTGTGCCACGTCGCTGTCAGTGACCATTCTGGTGTCACTGACGTCACATAGTTTTGGCGGCAAAACAGAAGAGCCAGCGCCATCTTGACTCCCTAAAGGGCCTAAACCACAGGCCAAAATACTCTTCTTTGATAAATTTCTCGGCACTCCGAGAACACCACATTCCCCCACATATACCAAACTGATGCCTGCGACGTAGAGAACGCTCGGGTAAAGTGGACATGACTCTTACTGCAGGCGTGGGAGAAATATAAGGGGGGGGGGAACACCGTCACAGTGGGTATATGTACTATGGTGTAGGTGGGTATATGTACTATAATGAAGGTGGGAATATGTACAATGGTGTAGATGGGTATATGTACTATGTGTAGGTGGGTACATGTACTATGTTGTTGGTGAGTATATGTATTATGGTGTAGGTGGGTACATATATTATGGTGTAGGTGGGTATATGTACTATGGTGTAGGTGAGTATATGTACTATGGTGTAAGTGGGTATATGTACTATGGTGTAGGTGGGTATATGTACTATGGTGTAGGTGGGTATATGTACTATGGTGTAGGTGGGTATATGTACTATGGTGTAGGTGGGTATATGTACTATGTTGTAGGTGTGTTATATGTATTAAGGATGTAGGTTGGTACATGTTGTATGGTGTAGGTGGATATATGTACTATGGTGTAGGTGAGTAAATGTACTTTGGTCCTCAAACTTGCTGAAACTCCCACCAACAAAGGGGGAGGGGGAGGGGGAGGGCAGCAGTAAACTGTCCGCAGCTGTAAACCTGCAGCCTGTAAATGACACCTACGCCACCACACATCTGATCCAGCTAGTGTGGTGGCCTGTAGACCTGTCCGTACAGCTAGTGTGGTGGCCTGTAGACCCGTCTGTACAGCTAGTGTGGTGACCTGTAGATTTGTCCGTACAGCTAGTGTGGTGGCCTGTAGACCCGTCCGTGCAGCTAGTGTGGTGACCTGTAGACCTGTCCGTCCTGCTAGTGTGGTGGCCTGTAGACCTGTTCGTACAGCTAGTGTGGCGGCCTGTAGACCTTTCCGTACAGCTAGTGTGGTGGCCTGTAGACCTGTTCGTCCTGCTAGTGTGGTGGCCGGTAGACCCGTCTGCACAGCTAGTGTGGTGGCCTGTAGAGCCGTCCATACAGCTACTGTGGTGACCTGCAGAGCCGTCCGTACAACTAGTGTGGTGGCCTGTAGACCTGTCCGTACAGCTAGTGTGGTGGCCTATAGACCTTTCCGTACAGCTAGTGTGGTGGCCTGTAGACCTGTCCATACGGCTAGTGTGGTGACCTGTAGACCTGTTCGTCCTGCTAGTGTGGTGGCCTGTAGACCCGTCCATTCAGCTAATGTGGTGGCCTGTAGAGCCGTCCGTACTGCTAGTGTGGTGGCCTGTAGAGCCGTCCGTACAGCTAGTGTGGTGGTCTGTAGACCTGTCCGTACAGCTAGTGTGGTGGCCTGTAGACCTTTCCGTACAGCTAGTGTGGTGGCCTGTAGACCTGTCCGTACAGCTAGTGTGGTGGCCTGTAGACCTGTCCGTACAGCTAGTGTGGTGCCTGTAGACCTGTGCGTCCTGCTAGTGTGGTGGCCTGTAGATACATCTGTACGGCTAGTGTGGTGGCCTGTAGACCCGTCCATACAGCTAGTGAGGTGGCCTGTAGACCCGTCCGTACAGCTAGTGTGGTGGCCTGTAGAGCCGTCCGTACAGCTAGTGTGGTGGCCTGTAGAGCCGTCCGTACAGCTAGTGTGGTGGCCTGTAGAGCCGTCCGTACAGCTAGTGTGGTGGCCTGTAGACCTGTCCGTACAGCTAGTGTGGTGGCCTGTAGACCTGTCCGTACAGCTAGTGTGGTGGCCTGTAGAGCCGTCCGTACAGCTAGTGTGGTGGCCTGTAGAGCCGTCCGTACAGCTAGTGTGGTGGCCTGTAGACCTGTCCGTACAACTAGTGTGGTGGCCTGTAGACCTGTCCGTACAGCTAGTGTGGTGGCCTGTTGACCTGTCCGTACAGCTAGTGTGGTGGCCTCTAGACCTGTCCGTACAGCTAGTGTGGTGGCCTGTAGACCCGTCCGTACAGCTAGTGTGGTGGTCTGCAGAGCCGTCCTTACAGCTAGTGTGGTGGCCTGTAGAGCCGTCCGTACAGCTAGTGTGGTGCCTGTAGACCTGTCCGTCCTGCTAGTGTGGTGGCCTGTAGACCCGTCCGTACAGCTAGTGTGGTGGCCTGTAGAGCTGTCCGTACAACTAGTGTGGTGGCCTATAGACCCGTCCGTACAGCTAGTGTGGTGGCTTGTAGACCCGTCCGTCCTGCTAGTGTGGTGGCCTGTAGAGCCGTCCGTACAGCTAGTGTGGTGGCCTATAGACCCGTCCGTACAGCTAGTGTGGTGGCCTATAGACCCGTCCGTACAACTAGTGTGGTGGCCTGTAGACCCGTTCGTACAACTAGTGTGGTGGCCTGTAGACCTGTTCGTACACCTAGTGTGGTGGCCTGTAAAGCCGTCCGTACAGCTAGTGTGGTGGCCTGTAGACCTGTTCGTACAACTAGTGTGGTGGCCTGTAAAGCCGTCCGTACAGCTAGTGTGGTGGCCTGTAGACCTGTTCGTACTGCTAGTGTGGTGGCCTGTAGACCTGTTCGTACACCTAGTGTGGTGGCCTGTAAAGCCGTCCGTACAGCTAGTGTGGTGGCCTGTAGACCTGTTCGTACTGCTAGTGTGGTGGCCTGTAGACCTGTTCGTACACCTAGTGTGGTGGCCTGTAAAGCCGTCCGTACAGCTAGTGTGGTGGCCTGTAGACCTGTTCGTACTACTAGTGTGGTGGCCTGTAGACCTGTTCGTACACCTAGTGTGGTGGCCTGTAAAGCCGTCCGTACAGCTAGTGTGGTGGCCTGTAGACCTGTTCGTACTGCTAGTGTGGTGGCCTGTAGACCTGTTCGTACACCTAGTGTGGTGGCCTGTAAAGCCGTCCGTACAGCTAGTGTGGTGGCCTGTAGAGCCGTCCTTACAGCTAGTGTGGTGGCCTGTAGAGCCGTCCGTACAGCTAGTGTGGTGCCTGTAGACCTGTCCGTCCTGCTAGTGTGGTGGCCTGTAGACCCGTCCGTACAGCTAGTGTGGTGGCCTGTAGAGCTGTCCGTACAACTAGTGTGGTGGCCTATAGACCCGTCCGTACAGCTAGTGTGGTGGCTTGTAGACCCGTCCGTCCTGCTAGTGTGGTGGCCTGTAGAGCCGTCCGTACAGCTAGTGTGGTGGCCTATAGACCCGTCCGTACAGCTAGTGTGGTGGCCTATAGACCCGTCCGTACAACTAGTGTGGTGGCCTGTAGACCCGTTCGTACAGCTAGTGTGGTGGCCTGTAGACCTGTTCGTACACCTAGTGTGGTGGCCTGTAAAGCCGTCCGTACAGCTAGTGTGGTGGCGTGTAGACCTGTTCGTACAACTAGTGTGGTGGCCTGTAAAGCCGTCCGTACAGCTAGTGTGGTGGCCTGTAGACCTGTTCGTACTGCTAGTGTGGTGGCCTGTAGACCTGTTCGTACACCTAGTGTGGTGGCCTGTAAAGCCGTCCGTACAGCTAGTGTGGTGGCCTGTAGACCTGTTCGTACTGCTAGTGTGGTGGCCTGTAGACCTGTTCGTACACCTAGTGTGGTGGCCTGTAAAGCCGTCCGTACAGCTAATGTGGTGGCCTGTAGACCTGTTCGTACACCTAGTGTCGTGGCCTGTAAAGCCGTCCGTACAGCTAGTGTGGTGGCCTGTAGACCTGTTCGTACAGCTAGTGTGGTGGCCTGTAGACCTGTTCGTACACCTAGTGTGGTGGCCTGTAGACCTTTTCGTACTGCTAGTGTGGTGGCCTATAAAGCCGTCCGTACAGCTAGTGTGGTGGCCTGTAGACCTGTTCGTACAGCTAGTGTGGTGGCCTGTAGACCTGTCCGTACAGCTAGTGTGGTGGCCTGTAGAGCCGTCCATACAACTAGTGTGGCGGCCTGTAGGGCCATCCGTACAGCTAGTGTGGTGGCCTGTAGACCTTTCCGTACTGCTAGTGTGGTGGCCTGTAAAGCTGTCCGTACAGCTAGTGTGGTGGCCTGTAGACCTGTTCGTACTGCTAGTGTGGTGGCCTGTAAAGCCGTCCGTACAGCTAGTGTGGTGGCCTATAGACCCATCCGTACAGTTAGTGTGGTGGCCTGTAGATCCTTCCGTACAGCTAGTGTGGTGGCCTGTAGACCTTTCCGTACTGCTAGTGTGGTGGCCTGTAGACCTGTTCGTACAGCTAGTGTGGTGGCCTGTAGACCTGTTCGTACTGCTAGTGTGGTGGCCTGTAGATCCTTCCGTACAGCTAGTGTGGTGGCCTGTAGACCTGTTCGTACTGCTAGTGTGGTGGCCTGTAGATCCTTCCGTACAGCTAGTGTGGTGGCCTATAGACCCATCCGTACAGTTAGTGTGGTGGCCTGTAGACCTGTTCGTACAGCTAGTGTGGTGGCCTGTAGACCTGTTCGTACAGCTAGTGTGGTGGCCTGTAGACACGCCCGTACAACTAGTGTGGTGGCCTGTAGACCTTTCTGTACTGCTAGTGTGGTGGCCTGTAGACACGCCCGTACAGCTAGTGTGGTGGCCTGTCGACCCGTCCTTACAGCTATTGTGGTGGTCTGTAGACACGCCCGTACAGCTAGTGTGGTGGCCTATAGAGCCGTCCATACAACTAGTGTGGCGGCCTGAAGAGCCGTTCGTACTGCTAGTGTGGTGGCCTGTAGACCCATCTGTGTAGTTAGTGTGGTGGCCTGTAGAGCCTTTCGTACTGCTAGTGTGGTGGCCTGTAGAGCTCTCCATACAGCTAGTGTGGTGGCCTGTAGAGCTGTCCATACAGCTAGTGTGGTGGCCTGTAGAGCTGTCTGTACAGCTAGTGTGGTGGCCTGTAGAGCTGTCCATACAGCTAGTGTGGTGGCCTGTAGAGCTGTCCATACAGCTAGTGTGGTGGCCTATAGACCCATCCGTACAGTTAGTGTGGTGGCCTGTAGATCCTTCCGTACAGCTAGTGTGGTGGCCTGTAGACCTTTCCGTACTGCTAGTGTGGTGGCCTGTAGACCTGTTCGTACAGCTAGTGTGGTGGCCTGTAGACCTGTTCGTACTGCTAGTGTGGTGGCCTGTAGATCCTTCCGTACAGCTAGTGTGGTGGCCTGTAGACCTGTTCGTACTGCTAGTGTGGTGGCCTGTAGATCCTTCCGTACAGCTAGTGTGGTGGCCTATAGACCCATCCGTACAGTTAGTGTGGTGGCCTGTAGACCTGTTCGTACAGCTAGTGTGGTGGCCTGTAGACCTGTTCGTACAGCTAGTGTGGTGGCCTGTAGACACGCCCGTACAACTAGTGTGGTGGCCTGTAGACCTTTCTGTACTGCTAGTGTGGTGGCCTGTAGACACGCCCGTACAGCTAGTGTGGTGGCCTGTCGACCCGTCCTTACAGCTATTGTGGTGGTCTGTAGACACGCCCGTACAGCTAGTGTGGTGGCCTATAGAGCCGTCCATACAACTAGTGTGGCGGCCTGAAGAGCCGTTCGTACTGCTAGTGTGGTGGCCTGTAGACCCATCTGTGTAGTATTATAGACTGTGGGTTGGTTGGTGTTGTCTTCGTTGATCCTTCTCTACGGACAACCCAACCCACAACTCGGTAGAGTGCTTATACTAGGAGATCACCCTTGGCGCTTCTGGCTCTTGGAGAGGGGCTCAACGTCACACGTTTAGGGGATGCGGCTCCAACATTTAGCCTCGTTGTCACGTGCACACACCCACTCGAGCCGCTGTGACTCCCCACTCTCTCCCTAGGTGATATGATCTCCTCAATCCCCTTTTTGACTTACTAGTATTACCTTTTACCCTGTCCACAGCAGTGGTTCTTGGTTCTTTCTCTCTTTCTCTCTCCTTCTTTACTACCTCCTGGGAAGCCTCACTAGGACAAGGGCAAACACCAGCAAATTGTGACACATTTACTGAACAAAGCACATACACGATACATACACACATATAATAATAATGAATCCTATACTCTATAATATCACAATCAGGTTGCACTCCAATACCATCAGAACTCTATTATCAGCTTATCAAGTGGTATCCTATCTCCTGGTTCACCACCTGATACTATTAACCTCCTCAAGTTGGTCAAGTCTACCTACACTGTTGCACCATCAGCAAGATAACATATATATACAGAAAATCAGCATTTGAATGCAATAACATATACCAGTACAAATGTTAATTGATACTTCAGTATAAAAAAACTCCTTGACATAAGAATGCCAACAGTCACTCACCTCTCACTGCGTCTTGCACGCTAATGACAACCAAACATTATCAACTCCCTACTAGTAATCCACCAGAACTTCCTCTTCCACCTCTGGAAGTTCACAACCCTAATATCCTTAGGTTCTTCCGGGCTTCACTACCAGGATCCTCTGCAGCTCCTCCAGGCTGCTATCATGAAGTTTCCTTGAGTAACTACGGTGCTTCACCCTTCAGCTAGGTTCCTCCACAGCTCTCTTGGCTGCTACACCATGAAGTTTCCCCGAGCAACTGTGGTACTTCTCCACCTCTACAGAAGCACATGACACTCCTCTTCACTGCTGCTTCTCCTCACAGCTCGAGGTCCTCTGCTCCACTACCTTGGAGTCTCATCAGCTACATCATCTGCTGGCTTCGAAGTTCTCAGCAACTTCTTCCCCAAAAGACAAACCTGTAACCCATCGACGTTCCAATAAAATGTTCCCCTTTAACACATAAACAAAAATAACCACACAATATGCTTGCCTCAAACCTCTATCTGTTCTCTACATACAGTGAGAGTGGACTCCCCCGTTTTGGGCGGGTCCATACTCCACCTCGCCTGGCGGCGGTCCTCACTCGCTGGGAGGGTCTTCCTCCATCCGGAGCCGGCTCCCTCAGTCGTCCGCCAGCGCTCAGAGGGGGCGGACGTCGCTCCGTGTTCCTCCCTCTTCACTCTCCTAATTCAGGCCTTCTGCCTTATTAAAACATGTCTAACTTATAAATAAACATCGCTACTGTCGCTGGGCATACGACCAACTACAAACAATCACTATGAGCTGGCGTTTATCGTGCTTACCACAGATTAATTGGTCGAGGGCGCTTTCCCTCTGACGGCGTCTGGTCAGGGCGCTCCACACAGCCCACAATAATGCTTCTGGGCGATTTAATATCTGCTCGTCGACCAGGACTTGAGACCACAACGTTCCCAGCTCGATTCCACAGCTGGTACGTCTGCACACTTCTCTTCTCTTAGAGATATATCACTAGGGGTTCCCTTCTGACGGGAGCTCAACGGAGCGCGGCTACCCCCTGCGATGTCTGGCACTCAAGTGAGGTCAAGGTCCTCCAGAAGCGAGCCTCACGCCTCCAGCAAAATGTCCACATCTCCTAGCCCGTCATTTATCTATTTTCTTCTGCATTGCCCATAATCTCAAACTGTTACACATATCCAACCAACTATTTTACATATGCGTTATCACCTCAATACTTGCTAGACCTTCTAGTTAGGTCAGGCTTGACGAATAACTCTCAAGGAGGGAGACTCGTTTCTCCTGTAGGCTGAGATCATAACACTCCCCTCCCCTTATTTTTGAGAGTTATTCCAGTGGCAAAGCTTGGGATAATACATCCGCCACTACACTGTCTCGTTCTTCAACCGATTGGTTCGACCGGTTAGTCTGTTTACATACTCCCTTAAGAGTCTACAATTAGTTCGTTGCTCCTTGCAACATCTGGCTCACAACTCTCCAGAAACACGTTCTTCTCACAAATAATCTGACCTCTCTGGCACCTCTTGGCTAGGCTGTCCTCCTTGGACGCCTGCACTCTATCGGTCCACTCTACTTATTGTCTCCACCCTCCGTTTCCTCGTCTTCTTCTCTTCACGTCCAGAGTCAGACATCTACTGTCTGTACCTCCTCTGTCGTCTTCACACTTCCATCTACTGCCGTTATACTTCCGCCTCCTGTCATCATACTTCACTTCCTCGTCTTCACCGACGATCCTCCCTTGCGTCTCCGCATATATCCGAGACCTCATCCTGTTCGACTCCCACCGAGTCCTCGGCTTTCTTCTATTCCTCCATGCTTGTATCATCATCCTCTTCTCACACCTCTCACCTCTATACAACTCCATTTCTTCTCCTTCAACTCTTTTTCGTCCCCTAAAAGTTTCTTCGAGCTCTGTACTACAGCCAACAGCACTCGACCATACATGTCGCTCTACCTCTCCCAGAGTGCTCGTAAGCATCTCTCCACACATACTGTCTCTTCTCCTTTCACTTTCTCGGTTACTACTCTTCTTCACTATCTTTTCTTCACGTTTTCTGTGAAACATGTCAACTCCTGACATCTCAAACAACTTAACTCTACTACCCAAATGCCTCTGTGCTCGTGGACCACTTGACGCTCTACTCTCGTCTTCAGTCTGTCCACATCTTTCCTCATTCCTACTCAGCACAGTTGCGTTCACCTTCCGACCCTTAATTTCAGCAGTCTGGGCTCTACTCAGGTCAACTCTCTTCACAGTATTCTTCTTCGGCTGGGTCATCCTCACTTTTGACCTCACCGAGACTTCATTTTCCTGGGCTGGACCTTCATCAAACAGCCACGCTATGTCTATATCGATCTCTTCCACCGGCTGAATCGACACTGTCTCACCTTCTCCAGTGTCTTCCTCGTCGGCCACCTCTGCCTTCGTCACTACCGAGACAGGGTTTTCAATGGCTTGGCGGTCTCCTGACTCATCTCCCCGGATGTCAGTCAGGTTCACACTCTCAGGTGTCCCACCCGTGCCGTGACCTTCTGGGCACTCTTCTGGCACAGTCTCCGCTATGACTCTTGGCAACACCTTTGTCCCACACAAGTCATTCCCTAGGATCACTTGGACTCCTGGAATAGGTATGTCGGGGCACACTCCCAACATCACCTCTGCCGACACATATTCCGACCTTAGCTGGACAGTACAAATGGGCATGTCACTCTCCGACAATAACCCATATACCCTCATCTTACTCCTGCCAGCTAACCGTCGATCATTCCCAATCAGGCTTCTCGTAATCAAGCTCTGATTAGCTCCGGTATCTCTTAAGATACCAACTTCTACCTCAGGTTGGCCTCTTATACTGATCCAACCTTTACTCATGAACGGCCTATACCTCTCGTTCACTAAGTTCGCTCTCTGTGGTTTGTCTCGGAACACATTAGTATATTTACCTCGGGGGTCACACATGGCCAGGGTCACAACTCTCTTGCCCTGCCGACAATCTCGCATCACGTGACCCAATCCGTTACAATTGTAACATCTCATCTGGGAAAAATCTCTTCTATATGTACCAGAGTAGCTCTGACTCTGCCCACTCGTATTGGAGTTCCTCGGGCCAGACGTACTACTCGTACTCTGTCGAGCTTTACTGGACTCTTGATCTCCCGGATACCGATCAGTTTCTCGTTTAGCTCCTCCATCCTCACTTTCAGATGAAGTGCGCGACCTACTCTTCTGAGTTCCAGGGTACTTACTTTTATCTGCCCATTTATCAAAATTTTTCTCATCCCAGACTCTTCTGGGCCTCTCGTAATTTCTTCCTCCCCAGACTCCATTGGATCTGCCATTGCTGCGTCTCGCCTCGCTTCTCACTCTGTTCTCCCTCAAGCTCTTGTATGCTTCAGTAATCATATCCGCCCTATCTGCGGCATCTTTCACCTCCTTTATCCCTGCTTCTTGGATCTTGAACTTTGTTTCGGGATGCATCATCTCCAAGAACTTCTCCATGACCATCAGTTGCTTCAGGTCAGCACAAGATCCAACTCCAGCAGCCTCAATCCACTTCTGGAATCGTCTTTCCAGATCTCTTGCTGTCTCAGCAAACGTACATGCTCCAACTTTGATCATCTCTCTGAAGCGCTTCCTATAAGCTTCTGGGGTTAACTGAAACGAGCGCAATATGCTGCTCTTTACTGTGGCATAATCCTGGCACTCTTCCAGTGACAATTGGGTGTATGCCTCCCTGGCTGCACCGGTCAATCTTAACAGGACCAGCTGGGCCCATTCCTCCTGTGGCCACTCCATGATACTGGCTACTTTCTCAAAATGCTCGAAGAAGCTCTCTGCCTCTTCGGGCACAAACAAGGGAATGTCCTTCTCCCTAACCCTAACATCTGGTGGGTGTGATACCTGGGTGGTGCTCTCTGGCAACCCATGTTCAATCCTTTGTTCAGCCAAGGTTCTATTCGCTTCTATCTGCATTTGTTTTGTTCTCTCTTTTTCTTTTTCCACCTCTAGCCTTGCTTTCTCTTTTTCTATTTCCAGTCTGGTTTTTTCTTTTTCTACTTCCAGCCTGGTTTTTTCTTTTTCCTTCTCTGCTTCATTTTTCATCTGGAGTTCTAATTTCATCTTTTCCAGCTGGAACTGTCTCTCCTCACGCTGTTGTTGTATCTGGAGCTCTAACTGGAATCTCTCCAAGCTCCTATTTCGGCTACTCCTACTACTGCGGCTACTCTTGCTGCTCCTACTCGATCCCTGGGATCTCACTTCATCCTGCCCATCATCCTCCTTTCCACTTTCAGCTCCTTTCTGGGCTCCTTGTTCTGCCGCTTCATTTTTGGCTCTTAACTGCCTCAGGATCTCATCCTTCATCCCAGCTACTTTAGATGCTTTCAACCTGATGCCACATTTTTCTGCTATTTGTTTCAATTGATCCCTCGTGCAACCTTCTAAATCCTCAGGCTTGCCTGACTCCACAAACGCTTGCACCTTATCCATCTTTGTCCTGTGAGTCTTCCCAAGAGAGAGAGTATACACCTGCGGTCACACAGTTTATCTCAGCAGGGGTGTACAAATCCACTCTTGGACAGGGTGTGGGTGTGTCAGTTCACTCTCCCGGACAGGCCCCCAATTTATTATAGACTGTGGGTTGGTTGGTGTTGTCTTCGTTGATCCTTCTCTACGGACAACCCAACCCACAACTCGGTAGAGTGCTTATACTAGGAGATCACCCTTGGCGCTTCTGGCTCTTGGAGAGGGGCTCAACGTCACACGTTTAGGGGATGCGGCTCCAACATTTAGCCTCGTTGTCACGTGCACACACCCACTCGAGCCGCTGTGACTCCCCACTCTCTCCCTAGGTGATATGATCTCCTCAATCCCCTTTTTGACTTACTAGTATTACCTTTTACCCTGTCCACAGCAGTGGTTCTTGGTTCTTTCTCTCTTTCTCTCTCCTTCTTTACTACCTCCTGGGAAGCCTCACTAGGACAAGGGCAAACACCAGCAAATTGTGACACATTTACTGAACAAAGCACATACACGATACATACACACATATAATAATAATGAATCCTATACTCTATAATATCACAATCAGGTTGCACTCCAATACCATCAGAACTCTAGTATCAGCTTATCAAGTGGTATCCTATCTCCTGGTTCACCACCTGATACTATTAACCTCCTCAAGTTGGTCAAGTCTACCTACACTGTTGCACCATCAGCAAGATAACATATATATACAGAAAATCAGCATTTGAATGCAATAACATATACCAGTACAAATGTTAATTGATACTTCAGTATAAAAAAACTCCTTGACATAAGAATGCCAACAGTCACTCACCTCTCACTGCGTCTTGCACGCTAATGACAACCAAACATTATCAACTCCCTACTAGTAATCCACCAGAACTTCCTCTTCCACCTCTGGAAGTTCACAACCCTAATATCCTTAGGTTCTTCCGGGCTTCACTACCAGGATCCTCTGCAGCTCCTCCAGGCTGCTATCATGAAGTTTCCTTGAGTAACTACGGTGCTTCACCCTTCAGCTAGGTTCCTCCACAGCTCTCTTGGCTGCTACACCATGAAGTTTCCCCGAGCAACTGTGGTACTTCTCCACCTCTACAGAAGCACATGACACTCCTCTTCACTGCTGCTTCTCCTCACAGCTCGAGGTCCTCTGCTCCACTACCTTGGAGTCTCATCAGCTACATCATCTGCTGGCTTCGAAGTTCTCAGCAACTTCTTCCCCAAAAGACAAACCTGTAACCCATCGACGTTCCAATAAAATGTTCCCCTTTAACACATAAACAAAAATAACCACACAATATGCTTGCCTCAAACCTCTATCTGTTCTCTACATACAGTGAGAGTGGACTCCCCCGTTTTGGGCGGGTCCATACTCCACCTCGCCTGGCGGCGGTCCTCACTCGCTGGGAGGGTCTTCCTCCATCCGGAGCCGGCTCCCTCAGTCGTCCGCCAGCGCTCAGAGGGGGCGGACGTCGCTCCGTGTTCCTCCCTCTTCACTCTCCTAATTCAAGCCTTCTGCCTTATTAAAACATGTCTAACTTATAAATAAACATCGCTACTGTCGCTGGGCATACGACCAACTACAAACAATCACTATGAGCTGGCGTTTATCGTGCTTACCACAGATTAATTGGTCGAGGGCGCTTTCCCTCTGACGGCGTCTGGTCAGGGCGCTCCACACAGCCCACAATAATGCTTCTGGGCGATTTAATATCTGCTCGTCGACCAGGACTTGAGACCACAACGTTCCCAGCTCGATTCCACAGCTGGTACGTCTGCACACTTCTCTTCTCTTAGAGATATATCACTAGGGGTTCCCTTCTGACGGGAGCTCAACGGAGCGCGGCTACCCCCTGCGATGTCTGGCACTCAAGTGAGGTCAAGGTCCTCCAGAAGCGAGCCTCACGCCTCCAGCAAAATGTCCACATCTCCTAGCCCGTCATTTATCTATTTTCTTCTGCATTGCCCATAATCTCAAACTGTTACACATATCCAACCAACTATTTTACATATGCGTTATCACCTCAATACTTGCTAGACCTTCTAGTTAGGTCAGGCTTGACGAATAACTCTCAAGGAGGGAGACTCGTTTCTCCTGTAGGCTGAGATCATAACATAGAGCCGTCCTATAGAGCCGGCCTATAGAGCCGTCCATACAACTAGTGTGGCGGCCTGAAGAGCCGTTCGTACTGCTAGTGTGGTGGCCTGTAGACCCATCTGTGTAGTTAGTGTGGTGGCCTGTAGAGCCTTTCGTACTGCTAGTGTGGTGGCCTGTAGAGCTGTCCATACAGCTAGTGTGGTGGCCTGTAGAGCTGTCCATACAGCTAGTGTGGTGGCCTGTAGAGCTGTCTGTACAGCTAGTGTGGTGGCCTGTAGAGCTGTCCATACAGCTAGTGTGGTGGCCTGTAGAGCTGTCCATACAGCTAGTGTGGTGGCCTGTAGAGCTGTCCATACAGCTAGTGTGGTGGCCTGTAGAGCTGTCCATACAGCTAGTGTGGTGGCCTGTAGAGCTGTCCATACAGCTAGTGTGGTGGCCTGTAGAGCTGTCCATACAGCTAGTGTGGTGGCCATACAGCTAGAGCTGTCCATACAGCTAGTGTGGTGGCCTGTAGAGCTGTTCATACAGCTAGTGTGGTGGCCTGTAGAGCTGTCCATACAGCTAATGTGGTGGCCTGTAGAGCTGTCTGTACAGCTAGTGTGGTAGCCTGTAGAGCTGTCTGTATAGCTAGTGTGGTGGCCTGTGTTGCCGTTGTTGAAATCCACAATTTAGGAAGAATTAGTAGCTAGAGGATCATTACTACAACACTTAATGATTGAGGATTGGAAGTACATGTTAAGTATACAGACTATGGTCACACATCCAAGAAAGGTCAAGGGATTAAGAGTGCAGCTGCTTGGCCCAATTAATAATTCCAGGGAAGAGAACTCAGTCTTTTAGGAACAAGGTTAATTGGATCGTACCTTCCTTGAGAGGCGGGGTGAAGTAAGTAATTATCAAAAGAAGGCACCAAACCGGGAAGGCTATGTAGCACCATCAAAGTGCGAAATAATCAAAGGGCACTATATATTACCAAGAATGCCAATACGAGAACAGAAACGCATAAGGCGAACGATATCCAAAGTATCCGATTCACCAAGAATTCTATCGAGGGACAAGTGACCGTGAGGGACGGTCAGAAAGTAAGACACACGCACGTCCTGGAATTCAGGACATTCAACAAAGATATGCACAACTATAAGAGGGACAACGGAATTTGGACAATAAGGAGCAGGGCGGCGCTCCATTACGGACCGTTAGTTAAGTGAGTATGGCCAATCTGCAAACTTGCTAGAGCAGTTTCCCACCGCCGGTTACGGTGGCAGGTGGAAGGCCACGGGGACACACTACATTTGAGAGTGCGTAGCTTTTTACCAACTACAGACGGCCAACAACCCTGCCAACGGGCAAGGATGGAGGAATGAATAACAGGATGAAAGTCGGAATAAGGAATACCTTTACGGGAGATGGTACAAGAATGGATAGCTTCCCTAGCGGCAGCATCCGCACGCTCATTTAAAGAAACGCCAATATGACTGGGAACCCAGCCAAACTCTACTGATTTATATTTACTAGAAATAAGAAACAGCCAATGTTGAATCTCGATGACCAACGGATGGACAGGATTAAAGGAACATAGAGCCATGAGGGCACTACGAGAGTCAACTACAACTACGAATTAGTATCGCCAATGAGAAAGGAAGAGACAGAGAGCATAGAGAATAGCATAAAGTTCTGCTGTGAAGACGCTAGCCTCCGAAGGGAGGCGACACATAAGTGCGGTCAGGAAAAAAAGCAGAGTAGCCCACACTGTTCGCAGACTTAGACCCATTGGTGAAGATGGAAACTGAGTGGGAGTGCGAAGAAAAGTGCTCATGGAAAAGGCGTTTCAGGACCGCAGGAGGGGTAAAAGCTTTAGTGATGCTGGTCAAGGATGTACAAAACTTTGGAAGGGGGACTCTCCACGGGGGCAAGGAAGGGACAATACGAGGAGAAACATTAGAAATACGAACGGAAAGGGAATCCTGTAAGCGAGATAGACGGACAGAAAGAGGGAGGCGACGAAGAGGAGCAGGAACCAAAGGAGGGGTAAAAGTTAAAGCATGACAGAGGCGAGAGGAAGGATGTTGTAAGGACCACGCAAGATAGCGAAGACAGTAGCGATCACGGCGGTCCTGGAGAGAGAGGAAGCCAGTGTCAACATACAAACTGAGGGCGGGAGTCGAACGAAAGGCACCAGAGCTGAGACACAACACAGTATAGTGCCAAGCATCAAGATGGCGAAGAGTAGAAGGAGAAGCAGAGGAGTGTGTACGGTAACCATAATCGAGTTTAGACAGGACCAAAGAGGAGTGCAAATAGAGGAGCGTGCGCCTATCCGCTCGCCAAGAAGTATGGGACAAAACCTTAAGTAGGTAAAGGGCCTTAGAGCATTCAACTCGGAGGTAAGAGATATGGGATGACCAAGACAAACGAGTGTCAAAGATTAACCCCAAAAGCTTAGTGGAATCCCTGTTCACAAGGGGATGATCATAAAGCGATAAAGAGGGACGAAGAACGACATACTTCCGAGTAAACGATATAGCACAAGTCTTAGACACAGAGAACTTGAAGCCATGATCAGTGGCCCAAGACGACACGGCATCAATCGCAAGTTGAAGCCGCCGTTGAAGGAGAGGCGAATCATCACCCTGACAGCAAAGGATAAGATCGTCAACATAGAGAGCGGAGAAGACGCCAGAAGGAAGAGAGGAAAGAAGACCGTTGAGGGCAACTAGAAAAAGAGTGGTGCTCAGAACACTACCCTGGGCTACACCCTCATACTGCCTAAAAGGGGCAGAGTGCTACCAAGCCTCACACGAAAGAAACAATGAGAGAGGAAACTTTGGAGGAAGAGAGGGAGATTCACACAAAGGCCAAAAGAATGAAGTTGAGACAGAATATGATACCGCCAGGTAGTGTCGTAATCCTTTTCCAGGTCAAAAAGGACGGCAACAACGGAGGTCTTCGCAGCAAAAGCAGTACAAATATAGACCTCCAAGTTCACCAGGACATCCGTTGAGCTGTGGCACTTGCGAAAACCAAATTGAGAAGGGGAGAAGTGGTGATAGCGTTCGAAGAACCACATCAAACGAACGTTAACCTTACGTTCAAAGAGCTTGCAGACACAATTCGTGAGGGCAATCGGGCGGAAGTCCTTGGGGGATGACCCGAGAGACCCTGGTTTCTGAACAGGCAAGACAACAGCATCGAGCCAGTCCTCAGGGACTGACGACGACTACCAGACCCGACTGTACAGACTCGGTAAATACTGAGACGTGCACAGAGGGAGATGGCGAAGCATTTCATAACGAATGCCACCGGAGCCTGCCACCATAGAACCGCAGAGGGCCAGGGCAGACTGAAGCTCGGAGAGAGAGAAGGGATCGTTATAGGGAAGGCAAAGATGGGTACCGAAATCTATAGGGCGAGATTCAAGAATAGGCCTACGAAGGAAGGAAGGATTGGGGACGATGAGAACGCGACCTGCAACGGATCCACTACAAGAGCACCACGGTGGCGAAGGACCAGCAAGACATCGGGAACGAACTTCCCTGCTATTTTGCGGATATGCTTCCAGACCAGTGGCAGGGGAGTTTCGGACGTAACGGTGGAGACATAAGACATCCAGCGCACACGTTTAGGTGCACGGATGGTCCTACTGGCCAGCGCACTTCCCTTTTGTAACAGAAGGAAAGACTCAACCGTCTGCCGGTGGCGATGCCTCTTCCAGGCTGCACGCTTACAGCAGACAGCCCGAGCACAGTCCATATTCCACCAGAGAACGCACTTCCGCGTTCCCCGAAGGGAAGAGCGAGCAATAGCACGGAGGGCCGCGTCAAAGACAGTGTCATGAGAAAGGAGGGCACGAGGGATAGGCAGAATGGAGAGGTCAGAAATAGTAGCACGGAGAGTAAAGACTCGCCAGTCAGCCTTGGCAAACCGCCACCTAGGGTAGGAGAGAGGAGGGTGAAAGGAGAAAAAGGTAACAAGGATAGGAAAATGGTCACTGCTATGAGGTCATCAAGGACCCGCCACCTGATATCTATGGAAAGGGATGACGAGCACAGAGAAAGATCGAGACAGGAAAGGGAGCGAGTCCGAGAGTCCAAAGGTCGGGTCATCACATAAAGGTACAATTACGGTTAAAGGGCACTATCTATACCGCCTTGGTGGACACCGATGCTTCCGTGTCCATCGTGAGTCGTAGTGTGTTAGGATCAGACATCAGCTGATACCTAACAACAGGAGATTAACGGCGGTGGGGGATAATGCGTTGCAGGTGTTGGGAGAGACAACTGTGGATTTCCAGCCAGAAGATAAATGATTTATACATAGTTTTGTAGTAATACAAGATATAGGGCTGACACATGCCAACATTATCTTGGGAATTGATTTCCTCGAAAAATACTCATGTACCATAGCATTCAGTGTAAGGGGGAATAAATTGATATGTAGTGGTCAAGCGGTAGACGTTAACAAGGTAAGGAGTAGCAATAGTGAGGGGTAACTGTGGTAACTCGGCAGGGGACCAGAATATACAGTGGACAGTCACGGTACCCAAGGATGTCACCATTCCTGGAGAAGCATCCTTAGTGATTAAAATGGCAAGAAAATCCAAGGGAGTAGACGTGGTGCAAATTGAGTCATTGGATCATCCAGCAGGTTGGTGATAATGGAGACTATCGAAGACACAACTGAAGGGGTAATTCGGTTGAGGGTTTTTAATCCCTCTCGGTGGCCAATCACCTTGAGTAGACATGCACAGGTAGCATGGGGGCACCCTGTTGAGGAGATTATTGCAGCCATGTCAGTAAGTCAGAATGAGGGCGATGAGGACAGAATGGATAAATTAATGGGAATAGTGGATAGGATGTCCATAGAAAAGTAGGTTAAGGAAGCCTTAAGGGGCTTAGTCAGGGAGTGCCCGGATGTTT
This sequence comes from Procambarus clarkii, assembly GCF_040958095.1. Lineage (NCBI taxonomy): Eukaryota > Metazoa > Arthropoda > Malacostraca > Decapoda > Cambaridae > Procambarus > Procambarus clarkii. Next base: position 13,498,998 of record NC_091169.1, on the reverse strand, counting down.
TTGGGTTGAGGGGTGGAACTTCCAGGGTGCATTACTCAAGGAGCACATAGGATTGACGTAGAGGCTTCACATCCAGTATATACAAGAGCATATAGCATACCAGTGGTGCATCAGAGGGAGGTGAAGGAGGAGATAAGCCAGCTAAGGGATCATGATATCATTGAACCATCCAGCTCACCATGGTACAGCCCTCTCGTGGTAGTCAGGAAAAAGAATAGAGGAGTGAAGTTATGTGTAGATTTTGGGATTGAGTACTACAGATGTTGGGTATAGCATGTTTGGAGCAGATGCTCTTTTGTTTATGATCTTGTAAACAGTAAGTTATGTACCTTATAATTGTTTTGTTGTTGTTGTTAGTTGTTGACAATAAACCATGTGGACGAAGATCGTTTCTCTTCTGCCTTCAAACGTAACAGTGGCGACGAGGATTATTAAACACCTCAGGCAGAGTGCCTGGGTACGAGACGAGGTGTGAGGATTAGGAGAGAGCAGGGTACGTCGTATAGAAGGGTGGATGCTTGGCATACAACAGTTGCATTGTGCAACCCACCGTGGCCATGGCTATCCCACTCATTTCAATGGAGCCATTTAACACTACCAAGATCTCGTTGGACCTGTAGCTCAGCCTGCTGGAAGCAAACTTTCAGTACTGTGAGATTAAGGAGGACGCCAACAAGAAAGCGGCACTCTTAGTTTCACTGGGTTCTGAAGTATAGTGTTCTCGGTATCTTGTGTGCACCAGAGCTACCCCACACTAAACCTGTGTAGACCTAATTACTCTGCTTAAACGTCATTATGTAGTAAAACCTTCATATCACAGGAGTTTGATGGATTTCCAGAAGAGGACGAAAAAGCAGCAGGAATCCGTACAGGATTTATATGCGGACTTGAAGGCGTTGGAGAACCACTGCAACTTCGGAGCACAGTTGGACGGCCGGGAGGGGGACCAGTTGTTCATGGCAGTAGAAAATGATATGTTTTTCCCTAACCTGGTGGCAGAAAACTTGGATCTACAATTGATGACTTCATGGACAGTGCTCGAGAAGATTTTGAACCTGAACAGGGCTTTTGGAAGTACGAAATTTCCTCAAGAAATTAAAGTAGTACAGGGCCAGACCAGATGTAAACATTGTGGGTACAATCACAGTAGTAGCAGGTGTAAGTTTCTTGAATATATATTTAACTTTTGTAGCAAGGGCACTTGAAGAAAGTGTGCAGAGAATATCTGAACAGGAACAGATAGGCCTGGGAGAGGAGATGACCAGGGAATGTAGGAAGAAGAGGTAGTGGTAATGTGGTCAAGGCAGTAGAGAAAGGTAAAACGTCTGAAGATGCTGCAGGTGAGGAAAACCGACTATATTCGGTGAAAGAAAAGGTATGTTCAGTGAAGTCGCAAGTGGTGAATTTTACAATTAATGGGAAGTTAGTTCCCTTGGAACTGAACATTGGTGCTGCAGTGTCAACATTGTCTAGAGCTTGGGCAGATACCTTGTAATTGAATGTAAAACTAGGTAAAAAATCATTAAGTGCATATGATAATACCCCGATTAAGGTCTATGGCAAGGTATCGGTAAAAGTAGGTTTTAATGGAAAAGAAATTGTCCAGGATTTTTATGTAGTGGATTCACATAATCCTAGCCTATGTGTTAAGGATCTCATGGAAAAAGTGGGAATTTTCTTGGCGGGCCTAGATGAATTGTCGATAGGTAAAACAATTAAAAGTGCCGAACATATGTTAGATAAATATTCATTGGAGGCAGATAAGCCCATCAATAATATGGTGGCAAAAAATCACCTGAAAAGTGGGGCTTCAACTAAATTTTTCAATGCAAGAACAGTTCCGTTTCATTACATGTTAGTAATTATCAAAAGAGGACACCAAACTGGGAAGGCTATGTAGCACCATCAAATGTCCGGAATAATCAGAGGGCGCTAAATATCACCAAGGATGCCAATACGAGAACAAAAACGCATATAGGCGAACGATATCAAAAGTATCCGAGTCACCAAGACAGGTGACCGCGAGGGGCGGTCGGAATGCAAGACACACCCTCGTCCTGGAAATCAGGACATTCAAGAAGGATATGCATTCAGGATTGACCTGAAAGATGCTTATTGCCAATTCCTGTAGAGGAGGAGAGCCAAAAATTGTTAGTGATTAATACCCACAAGCGGTTATTTAAGTTTAAAAGGACTTTTATAAAATTATAAATTATAAAATAATTTTTTATAAAAGTCCTTTTGGACACTCCTCGTCTCCAGCAATTTTCAGAGATTCATGTCCCAAATGCTAGTAAACATTGAAGGTGTGGCTAGTTTTTTAGATGACATTATTGAATGCGAAGATAATGAGGAATAGCATGATGTTAGATTAGAACAAGTTTTGAATCTCCTGCAAAAGCACAATGTGAAGATTAATAAGGGTAAAACAACATTGAAGACCAAGGCCATTGAATACCTGGGGTACCATATTTTAGGTAAGGGCTTTACTCCTTCTCTCAACAGTCCTTTACTCCTTCATCAGTCTCCATGGTGCAGTTGTAAGACACATGCCTGGCGTTCCGCAAGCGCTTTGTCATGGGTTCGTATCCTGACTGGTGTCGGGGTGCACGAGGGGGTAAGTAACAGTGTATACCTTACTTTGAGGTTACCTTGAGGTGCTTCCGGGGCTTAGCGTCCCCGCGGCCCGGTCGTCGACCAGGCCTCCTGGTTGCCGGACTGATCAACCAGGCTGTTGGACGCGGCTGCACGCAGCCTGACGTACGAGTCACAGCCTGGTTGATCAGGTATCCTTTGGAGGTGCTTATCCAGTTCTCTCTTGAACACTGTGAGGGGTCGGCCAGTTATGCCCCTTATGTGTAGTGGAAGAGTGTTGAACAGTCTCGGACCTCTGATGTTGATAGAGTTCTCTCTCAGAGTACTAGTTGCACCTCTGTTTTTCAACGGGGGTATTCTGCACATCCTGCCATGTCTTCTGGTCTCATGTGATGTTATTTCTGTGTGCAGGTTTGGGACCAGCCCCTCTAATATTTTCCACGTGTAAATTATTATGTACCTCTCCCGCCTGCGCTCAAGGGAGTACAGTTTTAGGCTCTTTAGTCGGTCCCAGTAGTTTAGATGTTTTACTGAGTGGATTCTAGCAGTAAAGGATCTCTGCACGCTCTCCAGTTCAGTAATTTCTCCAGCTTTGAAAGGTGCTGTCATTGTGCAGCAGTACTCCACTCTAGAGAGCACAAGCGTTTTGAAAAGTATCATCATCGGTATAGCATCTCTAGTGTGAAAAGTTCTTGTTATCCAACCTGTCATTTTTCTTGCAGTTGTGACGGCTACTTTATTGTGTTCTTTAAAGGTAAGGTCTTCCGACATGAGTACACCCAGATCCTTTACATTGCCTTTTCGTTCTATGTTATGATTTGCCTGAGTTTTGTACGTGGTTTCCGTTTTTATATTTTCATTTTTTCCATAACGCATGAGCTGGAACTTATCTTCGTAAAACACCATATTATTTTCTGTAGCCCATAGAAAGACCTGATCTACATCTGACTGGAGGTTCGCCGTGTCCTCTATGTTGCCTACTCTCATGAAGATCCTAGTGTCATCTGCAAAGGATGATACAGTGCTATAGGTTGTGTTCTTGTCTATGTCCGAAATGAGGATGAGAAAAAGTACTGGAGCAAGCACAGTACACAGTATACAAGAACTTTATCCCGGACACCTGGCAAGATCGCCAATGTCGGGGTTTACCTTAGTTGTAAGTATAAGTATAAGTATAAGTAACCGTTCTTGATATCCTGTCAACGGTCGCCAACGTCGGAGAGTCTCTCTCTCTACATAGACACCACCCAGTAGTATTAGCGCTAACTGTTACTCACCGTAGCCCTGCGGGTCTTCACTCAATCCTCGCGGTGCCACTGTTCGCCAGGAGAGTATCCCAGTCAATCTCCAGCCGGCCTTTATTAGCCAAAGACGAGTGAGAACACAGCTGCTCTCTCCCAACCGTGTGCCCGCCCTGACAAGGGCTCTACTACTAACTGCAAGGTCACCAATTGGTGTTTCCCGTGTCCAGTAACACGTCAGTGGTATTGTGGAATTGTGGTACTAGTGGCAAAGAGCTCACTCATTAAAACTGGTCATAGGCAGGTATATGTCTCTGATACTCTCACTCTTTGGAACTGTTCTATAGCAACAAGAATATATGGAGGGATAATACAAACACAAAGGTATTTTGTATTTTACTTTAAAACACTCAAGGTAGTATATCCATATTCACAACAAAGCATCAAGTACATGCAGAAAGTCACTCTCTCTTCAAAAAATGGGGCTCATCTAGAGGGCAACACTCCCCCTCCTGTCAATGTCAGTTGAGCACCCCCCCCCCCTCACCGTGCGAATGCTTATGTACTTGTTTCTTTGGCGTTAAGCGCTGCTTTATTTAAATTCGCAGGGATCACTATGTCATCAACACGATATTTTCTATAATGGCAATAGAACGCAATGAATCACCACACTGATCTCAAGTTCAATAACTCATTTCTACAGCAATTAACATAATATTTCACTATAATGGCGTAATGCACTGTACTTCATGATAATATTAATGAATGCAATTAACCACGGTACTGTCCTTAGATTCAGTAATTCCTTTCGCAGGCGATAACACAATTAATCACTGCGCACATGAAAATGTTATTCAACACACCAACATATATATATATATATATATATATATATATATATATATATATATATATATATATATATATATGAATCAGTTCATCAATATCAATAATCATAAGATAAATACTGGGTACACAGCCTGACACCAATAACTGGTACACTTATATATATATTCTCTGGCATAAGTTATCATATAACTGACTAACGAACGAACGTCAACAACACCTGTCGGCCCTGCCCTCCCTCCTCTTTTATCAGCTGATCTTTGAGCTCTCGGCTACCAACATATGATGTAGCATCACCCGAAGGCAGCTAAGTACACAGTGACCCAAATGTGATTGAAAAAACCAACAAGACCAACCCGTAATTCTCTCATTTCGACCTCACAAGTGTTGCTCCCTGGAGCTAGGAAGCTGTACCCGACGTTCACTGCTGCCTATCAACGAGTCTTCCCTATTTGTTCCTGCCTACATTTATCCTGCTACCATGCAAAGTAAGACCGGTAAGACCCTTAAGAAAGAAAGCACACCAAACAAGAATAACCCTACTAGCCAGGCTAACAACATGATTAGTTCTGCTATCTCCCCCTCGGTGGCCGCCGTGGGGGGTACCGACTCTCCCCCCGTCAACAATAACAAACAATCTCAGCTGGGCGCAGCGCCGTCTCCGACACGGGCCATGCAACTATTATGTAGCCATATGGACCAACTTAAACGAGCTGCTGCCCCTTGTTCTGACTTCAAGCGCCTTGCTGATAACCCTTGGCTCAAGTTATTAACTCAAGTACATGAAGATCAAATGAAAGTAATCAAAGAGCAGTCGGCCTTAATAATGAACCTGCAAGGCTCATTATTATCTTTGCAGAATGAAGCTGGAGACTTACTTAAGAACAATCAAGATCTATCTACCAAAGTCGTCAACCTCGAACAAGAATTAAACCTTCTCAAGAACACAGTTACTAACTTTAATCCAGATGAAACCACTAAAAAACAGGAAGAAATATTGCAACAGTTTGAGAACCATCTGAACAACCTACAACAACAACACACTGTTACCCAAGACGAGACAGACCAACATAAACTACTTGAGTCTGTAATTATCTCTTCACGTGATTTTCCCCAAGAAATTGATGGAGAAGACTGTGCTGCCATCGTGATCAAGGTATTGCAGGATAAGTTAAGGTATTCGATCCAAAAAAATGACATCAAAGCAGCTTATAGAGTGGGTACCAAATCATCTGGTACTAATAACAGGAGAATTCGTTTAAAACTAGATAGCTGCTCCCACAAGTCTGATCTTATCTCATCTGCAGTCGCTAGTAAATCCACTGTTTATGTGAATGAATGTCTGACCAGGTTCAGGCAAAATCTCTTTTTTAAACTGCGAGGCTTCTGCAAAAATTCCCCTACAATTAAACACTGTTTTGTGCGAGATGGTAAAATTATAGCTAGGAGGACTGACACTGGAAAAACCTATTCAATAACCACTGAAGCTCACCTTAATTCTTTCCTCAGTGACTGTGGGATAACTGCTGTATAGCCTGAATTCAAATTATAATCTCATTTAAGGGGGCATATTCATTTAAAATCAAAAGTGGTTCAATTTGCTTATACATTTTTTTATAAAATGGTTATAGAACGGGCTGCAGCTGGTCCAAGTTTCATCATCACACCCTAAACAGAAAAGGAGAAAAAAAAATAAACAACGAATTATGCAACGAATTTTCAAATAGTTTCAGGGAACATATGTGTCAACTAAAATCATTTCTATAACACTCAGATATTAAATTAAGCACATAATAAAGGATTCTAGTGATCAGTTTTATCAAAAAAGTGTTTAGTGCAATAATATAATTTTTCAAAGTTACCCTACTAAAAAAATATGCAATTTATGATATTTATAATTTTTTATAAAATCAACAAATAGACTTTGGACTAAAATGTCTACTAGAGTCTGTAGAAGCACAAACGCTACATATAAGGTGTAATTTGCATGTAAATTGATTAATAAATGAAAGCTCTGAAGTACTTTGAAGGTGTAAATTACTTTCCAGAGTAAAATAAAGATCCAAGTTCGGCCACCTGTAGCTGAGCTTGACTTCGACAGATTTCGTTCATAATTGGCACCCTTGCAGATAGGCATCCATTGAAAAAGGTGTGCAAGTTTCATGAAAATCCCTTGATAACAAACGAGAAAAACAAATTGGCCAAAAAAAACAAGAAAAAAAAATGAAAAGGAAAAAAAAAAAAATTTAAATATAAATATATTGAACATACATATTACAATTATTACAAGAGTTTGTGCTTCTACGGCACATAGTAGACATTTTAGTTGACAGATGTGTTCCCTGAGATTATTTGAGAATGTTGAACATTCGTTGCATAATACGTTGTGTATTTTTTTTCTCCTTTTCTGTTTAGGGTGTGATGGTGAAACTTGGACCAGTTGCAGCCCTTTCTATAACCATTTCATAAAAAAATTTATAAGCAAATTGAACAACTTTCAATTTATAACGATTTAGAATTATATGCCCCCTTAACTACCTTTGTGTACTTTAGCTCTGCCTTTCCTTTCAAAAGGTTTTAACTTTAGTAAAAAAAATATAAAAAAATAATAATATTGTCATCTTTATTATTGTCTTTTTTTCTTTTTACTCCCATGTTCCATAGTACACTGGCTTTGCCTGTGTCCTCTAGTATTAACTTCATTATCCAGTGTTCCTGAGTGTATCTCTATTTAAACTACCTCAGTTTGTTTTAGTGTAACTTTAGTATTCAACTATAGTGTACTTATAATAGTATAGTAAGCAAGCTTTTCATTTTATAGATTTCATAATTGCTTTTTTACTTTTTTGGTCATCTATTATTATTAATTATTCTAGTTAATTTTTTACATTCCTAGTTCCCGTTAAGTTTTTTTTTTTTTTTTTTTTTTTTTTTTTTTTTTTTTTTTACTTGAAATTACCATTAAGTTTATATTACTTTAGAATTTTTATTCTACTTTTTTCTTTGTTTTCTATTTTGTAATTTGCCATTCTTGCCTTGTTTTCCTGCAAACAGCCTTTTTATGCAGACAAGTATAGACCCAGAACTAAACCTCTTATCCACTATCTATGACAATCATCACTTCAATGATCAAAATTGCAGATATTTTACAGTACATGATGTAAGCAATGTATTAACAGATAATCACAATATCTCTGTAATCAACTTGAACGTTAGATCCCTAGGTAAACACTTCGATGATGTTAGTGCCTTGATTGAAACTATTGACAACAAATTCTCTTATACTTACTGAAACGTGGTTGAAAGAGGATACTACTCAACTCTTTAACATGCCTAACTACTCGGCAATTCACAACTGTCGTCAAATGCAGAGAGGTGGTGGTACTGCTCTTTACTACCACCAAGAACTAACATGCTTAAAAATAATTAGAACTAGAGACTGCTGTGGGGAGTATATCTTCGCCAGTTTCAGAGTCAAGGGTGCCGAGTCTGTCCTGTCTGTGGGTACAGTCTATAGAATTCCTAACACTGATGTGTCTGAATTCAATTCAAACCTTAGAAATCTAATACTAGATAACAGACTGAACAAAAACCATCTAATTATCGCAGGGGACTTTAATATTGACCTCTGCGAGCCTGAACATCCTACTGCTGTTCGCTTCCTCAACTGTATGAATTCCTGCTTCCTCATACCCTTAATCACTAGACCAACTAGAATCACTGATAGTACTGCTGCGACTCTAGATCACATCTGGACCAACATAACCTCTCCGCTTACTTCAGGTATAATCACCGATAGCACTACAGACCATTACTCCACATTTCTCTTAACTAACATTATCAAACCACCTCTTGAGTCAAGGGAGTTAAGCTTTAGGCTGCACAATGAAACTGCTATAAACAATTTTATAACTGCTGCTGCTAATGTCAACTGGGAGTCCGAGTTAGGTAACTTAGGGACATCAACCTAGCAGTGCAATCTTTTCTACAAACAACTCTTAGCCTTTATAACACCCACTGTCCTATGCTTACAAAACAAGTCACAAACAAAAGGCTTAACAATCCTTCGCTTACGAAGGGAATACTTAAATCCATTAACAAAAAACACGACCTTGAGAAGAAGTATAGGTTAGGAACCATCTCCAAAGAATTCTCAAAGAATTACTCGTTATTGCTTTCTAAAATAATTAGACGAGCCAAAACTAAATACTACGAAGATAAATTTACCCAAATAAAGAGCAATATTAAAAAAAACTTTGAGCACAATTTCACAAATATTGGGATCAAAGAAGACTTTAAATAACAAACCAACACTCCTGTCCAGTAACGATGGTCAGCTTTCAGCCTCTGATTCTGCTACTGAGTTCAGTAGGTTCTTCTCTTCCTTTGGGTCATCCCTTCCAAATGATATTCCATCTTCCAGTACTGACGTTAAGGACTATCTTACAGGTAACTATCCACAGTCTCTGTACCTAAAGCCTAAAATTCCACTGTCGTCAATGAGATAATCCTTTCCCTTAAAACCAACTCTAATGCCCTTGAGGAGATACCAACTTTAATTTACAAAAAAGCCTCCAGATCTTTAGCCCCTGCTATTGCATTGCTCTTCAACAAGTCACTTGAACTCCAAACCTTTCCAGATATTCTAAAAAAAAGCGAGAGTAACACCTGTCCACAAATGTGGTGATCTCACAGATGTTAACAACTACAGACCTATATCAATCCTGCCAAACTTGTCAAAATTTTTTGAAAAACTAATCTATAAGCAGCTTTACTCGTATCTAGCCAAACACAATATACTTAGCCCTTGCCAATATGGCTTCAGACCCAAAAAAAGCACTAACGATGCACTTATTAATATGCTTAACTCGATTCATACAGCTCTTGATAAAAATGAGTTCCCTGTTGGGTTATTTGTGGACCTGTGTAAAGCTTTTGACACTGTCAACCACCAAAACCTTCTTAAATTACATCATTATGGAGTCAGAGGACACTCCCTGCAATACCTCAAATCCTACCTTACTGACAGGCTCCAGTATTTTTCTGTGAATAATTCAATTTCTCCCACCCTACCCATCAACATTGGTGTTCCTCAGGGCAGCATACTTGGCCCTCTCCTCTTTCTCATCTACATTAATGACCTTCCAAATGCCTCCCAACACCTCAAACCAATTCTATTTGCTGATGACACAACCTTCATTTACTCCAGTCCTAACCCCCCTTGCTCTAAATGCCACAGTAAATACTGAGCTAAATAAAGTCCATCTTTGGCTAACTGCCAACAAACTCACCCTTAACATTGACAAAACTTTCTATATTCTGTTTGGCAATAAATCCTCTAATCAAATAAATCTCAAAATAAACAATACCCAAATTTGTAACAAATTAGATGGCAAATTCCTTGGCATTCTCATTGACCAAAAGCTGAATTTCCAGGGACACATTCTAAATATATCAAAATAAGTTTAAAAACTGTTGGCATTCTTTCTAAGATCAGATATTATGTACCCCGCCCTGCCCTGGTGACTCTCTATTACTCCCTTATCTATCCATATCTCAACTATGGTATTTGTGCTTGGGGCTCTACTACCCAAAATCATTTACGTCCTCTAATTACTCAACACAAAGCTGCTATTAGGACAATATCCGACTCTGGCCCCAGACATCACTCGGTACCCCTACTCAAATCTCTGAATATGTTAGACATTAAGTCACTGCACATTCTCTCATGTGTATTATTCATATATAAAACGCTAAACTGTAATGCCAATCCTGACCTCAAAAGCTTCATAGAAGGTTGTAACAGAACCCATGAGCACCACACCAGAAATAAATAGTTTTGATATTCCTAGAGTACGACTTAATCAAACTAGAAATGCTCTACAAATCAAGGGACCCAGATTGTGGAATGACCTTCCCAACCATGTTAAAGACTGTACCTCTCTCAACCAGTTTAAGATAAAAACGAAGCTATACCTAATAAATTCCCTGTAACCTACCTTACCCCTCTATTGTCAACCAATGTCTGTTTTTTTTATTTTTTAAAGAGCGCTGTTTGTCGACAGAATTGTATTTGTGCTGCTTTTTCAGCTATGTTTCATTTCATGTTTCTTTTTACTCTTTATGCTCAATTAGTAGCAAGCTTTAGTCATTTAAGTTTTTCATGCCCTAAACGCTTTGTGTAATAGTGGCTTTAGGCATTGTATGTACTAGCTCTATCTATAAGTCCACCAATCTTTGTAAAAATTTCTTGTATGTATATACCGTACCTAAATAAACATTATTTATTATTTCTTAAATTACATCATTATGGAGTCAGAGGACACTCCCTGCAATACCTCAAATCTCACCTTACTGACAGGCTCCAGTATGTTCCTGTGAATAATTCAATTTCTCCCACCCTACCCATCAACATCGGTGTTCCTGAGGGCAGCATACTTGGCCCTCTCCTCTTTCTCATCTACATTAATGACCTTCCAAATGCTCCCAAAACCTCAAACCAATTCTATTTGCTGACAACACAACCTTCATTTACACCAATCCTGACCCCCTTGCTCTAAATGCCACAGTGAATACTGAGCTAAATAAAGTTCATCTTTGGCTAACTGCCAACAAACTCACCCTTAACAGTGACAAAACTTTCTATATTCTGTTTGACAATAAATCCTCTAATCAAATAAACCTCAGGATAAACAATACCCAAATTTGTAACCAAATAGATGGCAAATTCTTTGGCGTTCTCATTGACCATAAGCTGAATTTCCAGGGACACATTCTAAATATATCAAAAAAAGTTTCAAAAACTGTTGGCATTCTTTCTAAGATCAGATATTATGTACTTCGCCCTGCCCTGGTGACGCTCTATTACTCCCTCATCTATCCATATCTCAATTATGGTATTTGTGCTTGGGGTTCTACTACTCAAAATCATTTACGTCCTCTAATTACTCAACACAAAGCTGCTATTAGGACAATATCCGACTCTGGCCCCAGACATCACTCGGTACCTCTGCTCAAATCTCTGCATATGTTAGATATTAGGTCACTGAACATTCTCTCATGTTTGTTATACATATATAAAACGTTGAACTGTAATGCCAATCCTGACCTCAAAAGCTTCATTGAAGGTTGTAACAGAACCCATGAGCACCACACCAGAAACAAATACAGTTTTGTTATTCCAAGAGTACGACTTAATCAAACTAGAAATGCTCTACAAATCAAGGGACCCAGAATGTGGAATGACCTTCCCAATCATGTTAAAGACTGTACCTCTTTCAACCAGCTTAAGATAAAAACTAAGCACTACCTAATAAATTCCCTGTAACCTACCTTACCCCTCTATTGTCAACCCGTGTCTGTTTTTTTAAACAACGCTGTTTGTCGACCTAATTGTATTTGTGCTGCTCTTTCTGCCATGTTCCCCCCTTTTATATTTTTATTTTTAATTGTTCTCAACACATTTTATACTTTAATCTCAATTAGTATTAAGTTTTAGTCTTTAATGTTTTTCCTGCTTTGCGTAATAGTGGCTTTAGGCATTGTATGTACTAGCTCTATCTATAAATCTATCAATTTTTGTAAAACCTCTTGTATGTATGTACCTTACCTGAATAAACATTTATTTATTTATTTATTTATATACCCATCCAGTGGGCAGTAGTGGACCCCATACTCATCCTGTAGATGATAGTGGACCCCAAACCCATCCTGTGGGCAGTAGTGGACCCATACTCATCCTGTAGATGATAGTGAACCCCAAACCCATCCTATGGGCAGTAGTGGACCCCAGATCCATCCTGCAGGCGGTAGTGGACGCCATACACATCCTGTGTGTGTGGTAGTGGACCATATACCCATCCAGTAGGCGGTAGTGGACCCCATACCTATCCTATGGGTAGTTATTGGGCCCAGACCCATCTTACAAGTGGTATGGACCCCTTACCCACCTAACAGGTGGTAGTGGACCCTATGCCCATCCTACAGAAGGTAAAAAGATACTATACTATCCTATTTGCAGTAGTTTACCCCATAGACATTCCAATGTAACATCGTTTTCTATAGACGTTCCTACAATACATTCTTTAAAGATTTTTAAAGCACAAACTAGTGTATATAATGTTGATTGGTAAGCACTATTATACTATGTAATAAATTATAGTGCTTATTATAATTTACTAAGAACAACTACTATTTCTCAAAACAAAACTACGAACCTTCAATAGGATGTAGCTGATCTGCAATATTCTAAGAGCATGGGCAATAGCAGGTAAATTTTACAACCCATGTGTGACCTGAAAACTACAATTTTCATTATAATTGAACCAATCACGACTATTCTGTTGTCTACGGCAATGGACGGGTACTGTGAGACGTAAATTGGTATGTGAGGAAGAGTTTCGGCCTTGAAAAAATATAACTGGGAATATACCACATATGTACTAATTCATAAGCAAAATAATGACTATAAGCATTAAGTTATATATGTGCTGTCTTGTGTGAGAGCGGGTTGCCAGGGAAGAGGACTCAGGCTTCTAGGAACAAGGTGACCGACGGTTAATCAGTTTATACCTTCCTTGAGAGGCGGGGTGAAATGTTTGAGGATATGGCTGGCTGAACGGCAGTCACAGACCTGCTCGTGTGCCAGGTAAGTCCACTACGGGCTCACCATAGACCATGCTACTTGGAACTTGTTGTTCCCAGTAGCTGAATCTTAAAGAACAACAACACGCTGGCTGAAGAAAGTCTGGTTGTGGGAGTATAACTGGCAAGCCCTCCAGATCTCTGTCTGTGGCAGCAACGAAGTGGAGCAGACAACTATGCAGGAGCCTGATGTGATCTTAGTGATCAAGTTAAGTCTGCAGTATGTGAGTAATGAATGTAAGACTAACCGGGTGTGGAGCGTTATAGTAATCATTCATTATTAAGGATTTAGGCGGAAGTTACGAGTGTAGGTGGTGACCGCGGAGGTCAAGTTGTTTATGGGTATTGGGAGTTTATTTAACTAGACAGACTATGTTAATATGTTCTTATTTATCAGTCTATTCTTTGTAAGTAAATGAGTAACCTTCCATATGTTCCCTCATTGTATTCCTGTACAAACCTAGTGGTACGCTTCAAGGGTCTGGTGTGTGTAGAAGTACACGGCGGTAGAAACGGTTGCTGAGGCAAGGTGTTATGTGTTATGTAATCACTGTGTGCAGAATGAACCGGGGTTCAGCGTCACGACAAACTTATGAGCCCATAACTCACGATCCCCTTACTCACGAGCCCCTTACTCACGAGTCCCTTACTCACAATCACCTTATTCATGAGCCCCTTACTCACGAGCCCCTTTCTCACAAGCCCCTTACTCACGAGCCCTTTTCTCATGAGCCCCTTATTCACGAGCCCCTTTCTCACGAGCCCCATACTCACGAACCCCTTACTCACGAGCCCCTTACTTACAAGCCCCATACTCACGAGCCCCTTATTCACGAGCCCCTTACTCACGAGCCCCTTACTCACGAGCCCCTTATTCACGAGCCCCTTACTCACGAGCCCCATATTCACGAGCCCCTTACTCACGAGCCCCTTATTCACGAGCCCCATACTCACGAGCCCCATACTCACGAGCCCCTTACTAACGAGCCCCTTACTCACGAGCCCCTTTCTCACAAGCCCCTTACTCACGAGCCCTTTTCTCATGAGCCCCTTATTCACGAGCCCCTTTCTCACGAGCCCCATACTCACGAACCCCTTACTCACGAGCCCCTTACTTACAAGCCCCATACTCACGAGCCCCTTATTCACGAGCCCCTTATTCACGAGCCCCTTACTCACGAGCCCCATATTCACGAGCCCCTTACTCACGAGCCCCTTACTAACGAGCCCCTTACTCACGAGCCCCTTACTCAAACTCATCCTTCAACTGTTGCAGTCGCCTTCAGCTCCTCTATACCGATCTCTTCTCTCAATCACAGTTCCAGTAAGAGGTAACAACCTTCGCTCTTTTAAGATCACGTATCCCCTTGAGCTTCCTCCTGCCGCTGTAACAGATGGTGGGAAATGGCTCTGGCTAGGTCACGTATGGTTAACTCACAGGCACTTAATGGAACACTGCTCTGCTCCTTATTGTCCCAACTGCATTGTTCCTCTTGCAGAAGTGGACTACCTTGTGGAATGGCTCGAATTTTAGGATGATCGTCGGTCTTGCTTTCCTAATGCCCCTTGATGGAGTTCTTGGTGACTCTTGATAGAGTTCTTGGTGACTCTTGATAGAGTCCTTGGTGACTCTTGATACAGTCCTTGGTGACTCTTGATACAGTTCTTGGTGACTCTGGATACAGTCCTTGGTGACTCTGGATACAGTCCTTGGTGACTCTTGATACAGTCCTTGGTGACTCTTGATACAGTCCTTGGTGACTCTTGATACAGTCCTTGGTGACTCTTGATAAGAGTCCTTGGCGACTCTGGATAAGAGTCCTTGGTGACTCTTGATAAGAGTCCTTGGTGACTCTTGATAAGAGTCCTTGGTGACTCTGGATACAGTCCTTGGTGACTCTGGATACAGTCCTTGGTGACTCTTGATACTGTCCTTGGTGACTCTGGATACAGTCCTTGGTGACTCTTGATATGAGTCCTTGGTGACTCTTGATAAGAGTCCTTGGTGACTCTTGATAAGAGTTCTTGGTGACTCTTGATACAGTCCTTGGTGACTCTTGATAAGAGTCCTTGGTGACTCTGGATAAGAGTCCTTGGTGACTCTTGATAAGAGTCCTTGGTGACTCTTGATAAGAGTCCTTGGTGACTCTTGATACAGTCCTTGGTGACTCTTGATAAGAGTCCTTGGTGACTCTGGATAAGAGTCCTTGGTGACTCTTGATAAGAGTCCTTGGTGACTCTTGATAAGAGTCCTTGGTGACTCTTGATAAGAGTCCTTGGTGACTCTTGATAAGAATCCTTGGTGAGTTCTTGGAATATCCAGCGACACTGATGGTGCTACAGAGTCTACCCGGCGTCCTACCTTATTTTGATACTTACATATAACCTGATCCTCACCTGGCAGCATACCAGGAACACTTCCCTATAACCTGATCCTCACCTGGCAGACCAGGAACACTTACCTATAACCTGACCTTCACCTGGCAGGAGACCAGGAACACTTACCTATAACCTGATCCTCACCTGGCAGACCAGGAACACTTACCTATAACCTGACCTTCACCTGGCAGGAGACCAGGAACACTTACCTATAACCTGATCCTCACCTGGCAGACCAGGAACACTTACCTATAACCTGACCTTCACCTGGCAGGAGACCAGGAACACTTACCTATAACCTGATCCTCACCTGGCAGACCAGGAACACTTACCTATAACCTGATCCTCACCTGGCAGGAGACCAGGAACACTTACCTATAACCTGATCCTCACCTGGCAGACCAGGATCACTTACCTATAACTTGGAGGGTGATCCTCAAGTTTCTGGTGGGTGAGTGGAGAAAGTCAACGCGACAGCGGTACTGGCCCTCATCCTTCAAGTGGACCTTCTCAAGGAGCAGTCCTCGTGGGCTCTTCCCCAGCATCATATACGCGCGGCTCCTGATCCTATGCTCTGCCCAGTGACTCGCGCGCTCGAGGCTCACACCCCGCGAGTCCACACTGGCCAGGGAGAGAGAGAACACTGCTGAAGGTGTGGCAGAGTATAGGTTGGCGAACCTCTTCTGGGATGGAAAGCCTTGCAATTTTCTATTGAACAATGAGATTAGTTCATAGAACTGCCTTTTTTAAAAACATTCCTTAAAATTAAAAAAAAGGTGACCAGTAATCAAAGTTCCTCTTGTATATGGACTTGGGAATTCAACTAAAATGGGTGCATTTTTATGTATTGTAACTTCTTCATCTCCTCGCAGGTATTTGGGTAAAATCACAAAACTAGAGTGTAATCTGCAGGAAGAGTAATAAGTGATGATTGCATGTAGCAATGAAAATACATTTGCGTATTAACAATTAGAGAGTAATGTATTAATAATATAAAACACTGCATCAGCTACTCGACCTAATTATGGGTATATAAACATGTTTAAGAAACTAACAAATAAAATATGGCTTGACCAGAGTGTCTATCAACATATACAAGAGGATTTGCCTTCATACCTTCCCTCAGGAGGTCTGGAGGAGTCACACACACACACGCACAGGACCCTCAGCTGAGTGTAAGGCTCCTCAGCTGAGAGTAAGGCTCCTCAGCTGAGAGTAAGGCTCCTCAGCTGGGAGTAAGGCTCCTCAGCTGAGAGTAAGGCTCCTCAGCTGAGAGGAAGGCTCCTCAGCTGAGAGTAAGGCTCCTCAGCTGAGAGTAAGGCTCCTCAGCTGAGCGTAAGGCTCCTCAGCTGAGAGTAAGGCTCCTCAGCTGAGAGGAAGGCTCCTCAGCTGAGAGTAAGGCTCCTCAGCTGAGAGTAAGGCTCCTCAGCTGGGAGTAGGGCTCCTCAGCTGGGAGTAAGGCTCCTCAGCTGAGAGTAAGGCTCCTCAGCTGAGAATAAGGCTCCTCAGCTGAGAGTAAGGCTCCTCAGCTGAGAGTAAGGCTCCTCAGCTGAGAGTAAAGCTCCTCAGCTGAGCATAAGGCTCCTCAGCTGAGAGTAAGGCTCCTCAGCTGAGAGGAAGGCTCCTCAGCTGAGAGTAAGGCTCCTCAGCTGAGAGTAAGGCTCCTCAGCTGGGAGTAGGGCTCCTCAGCTGGGAGTAAGGCTCCTCAGCTGAGAGTAAGGCTCCTCAGCTGAGAGTAAGGCTCCTCAGCTGAGAGTAAGGTTCCTCAGCTGAGAGTAAGGCTCCTCAGCTGAAAGTAAGGCTCCTCAGCTGGGAGTAGGGCTCCTCAGCTGGGAGTAAGGCTCCTCAGCTGAGGGTAAGGCTCCTCAGCTGAGAGGAAGGCTCCTCAGCTGAGAGTAAGGCTCCTCAGCTGAGAGTAAGGCTCCTCAGCTGAGAGGAAGGCTCCTCAGCTGAGAGTAAGGCTCCTCAGCTGAGAGTAAGGCTCCTCAGCTGGGAGTAGGGCTCTTCAGCTGGGAGTAGGGCTCCTCAGCTGGGAGTAGGGCTCCTCAGCTGAGAGTAGGGCTCCTCAGCTGGGAGTAGGGCTCCTCAGCTGAGAGGAAGGCTCCTCAGCTGAGAGTAAGGCTCCTCAGCTGGGAGTAAGGCTCCTCAGCTGAGAGTAAGGCTCCTCAGCTGAGAGGAAGGTTCCTCAGCTGAGAGTAAGGCTCCTCAGCTGGGAGTAGGGCTCCTCAGCTGAGAGTAGGGCTCCTCAGCTGGGAGTAGGGCTCCTCAGCTGAAAGTAGGGCTCCTCAGCTGGGAGTAGGGCTCCTCAGCTGGGAGTAGGGCTCCTCAGCTGGGAGTAGGGCTCCTCAGCTGAGAGTAAGGCTCCTCAACTGGGAGTAAGGCTCCTCAGCTGAGAGTAAGGCTCCTCAGCTGGGAGTAAGGCTCCTCAGCTGGGAGTAGGGCTCCTCAGCTGAGAGTAAGGCTCCTCAGCTGGGAGTAAGGCTCCTCAGCTGAGAGTAAGGCTCCTCAGCTGGGAGTAAGGCTCCTCAGCTGAGAGTAAGGCTCCTCAGCTGAGAGTAAGGCTCCTCAGCTGAGAGTAAGGCTCCTCAGCTGAGAGTAAGGCTCCTCAGCTGAAAGTAAGGCTCCTCAGCTGGGAGTAGGGCTCCTCAGCTGGGAGTAGGGCTCCTCAGCTGGGAGTAAGGCTCCTCAGCTGAGAGGAAGGCTCCTCAGCTGAGAGGAAGGCTCCTCAGCTGGGAGTAAGGCTCCTCAGCTGAGGGTAAGGCTCCTCAGCTGAGAGGAAGGCTCCTCAGCTGAGAGTAAGGCTCCTCAGCTGAGAGTAAGGCTCCTCAGCTGAGAGGAAGGCTCCTCAGCTGAGAGTAAGGCTCCTCAGCTGGGAGTAGGGCTCCTCAGCTGGGAGTAGGGCTCCTCAGCTGGGAGTAGGGCTCCTCAGCTGGGAGTAGGGCTCCTTAGCTGAGAGTAGGGCTCCTCAGCTGGGAGTAGGGCTCCTCAGCTGGGAGTAGGGCTCCTCAGCTGGGAGTAAGGCAGCTCAGCTGGGAGTAGGGCTCCTCAGCTGGGAGTAGGGCTCCTCAGCTGGGAGTAAGGCTCCTCAGCTGAGAGTAAGGCTCCTCAGCTGAGAGCAAGGCTCCTCAGCTGAGAGTAAGGCTCCTCTACTGAGAGCCATAGGTCATAACCACATTACTTATGAGGTTAGCGTACCCCCCCCCCCCCCCGTAGTAGCAGCGGTTCTCTGATTGGCTGATGGAGAAACACAGGCTGAAGGCTGACTTGAGTGTGACCTCCACGCCAGTCAAGTCATTCACGGTGTCGGACACACTGAGAATAGTCGTCTGTGTAAGCAGGTAAAGTCCATTAACTAGACCTCGCCATTCCAAGTCTTCATGTACGCCAACATTAATATGTCGTAAATAGCCTGCAAGAGCCTTGTATCCCGTGGGCCAACTATTTACAACAAATCGCGTGAAGTTCGCGGAAACGTGAGAGTAGCTACCACAAGATGTGTGCATGTCCTGCAGTAGCTACTATAAGCAGTCTTACGGAGAGATCAGCAAGCCAGCTACGAGACCCTGGCGTCACCACCAGCTATTCAGATCTCCATAGCTGTGTGTGTGTGTGTGTGTGTGATTGGAAGGGGGGGGGGGGTTAAGGCCAGCCAGTATTGTAAGTAGTATTTACCGGGATTTACTGTTATCACTCATCTCGTTGATCACCCGGAACAGGTGAAGGCTAAGTGTGAAGATGGACCCGAGAGTAAATGAGTGATTATCTGTGGTATCCCGACGTTCAGAGGCATGAGCAAATGTGTATGTATTAAACAAACACACATTAAGATATGTGCATTCTCTGGTGTCTGTGTGCTTGACACGTCCTAAATGTGATAATTGTGCATGTCTTTACAGCTTCTGATTACCAGGAAGGAACTCACATTAAGTCTCGGTTGCGACCGGCAGTGTCAGTTTGACCTTGTCTTGTGATTGGTTGTCCAGGGAAAGTGTTAAGACAGGATTGTTGATGTGATGACTGCGTGAGCTTTTTTTTTTATTTTCTTTATTATAATACAACAAAAAATACAATGAAAGTAAGGAATCATACACAGTACAGTACCAACAGCACAGGATACAACACCAACAACCAAGTACCATACCATACCAATACAAGCCAAACACACCAAACAAAACTGAAACATAATACAGAAAATATACACACACAAGGAACACGCACGCACTTGCAACAGGAAACGGTGCTAACACGCACAGAACAGGGAAACAGAATTACATCATAGGAAACAGAAAGGCACGGCAAAAAAAAACATTTACCACTCAAGGAAAAAAACAAAACATACTAATAAAAAATAAACATCCACAAAGGCCACCAAACAAACTGAGCCCGTTACCACCACCAACACAATAAACATGGAGCAGGTAACACATAACAGCCCCAACAAGGACAACCGGAAAATTAAAGTCACATAAAAAACATGGAACAGAAGAACACAACAGCCCTGACAAGGGCAAAATTGGGAAAGATTGGAACCCCAAACAAGCATACAACCACGCCCAAACTAAACATATTATTGAGGAACATGGGTCACATGAAATGCCAGATACTAGACCTAATTTAACAACATACAATAAAAACAGACTATGTCCACCATACCACACACATACACACACCATCATCACAAACACGGAAGGGAGACACCTCCGGTCCACTCTACATGAAGATATCCTTGAAATGGTAAGAATGGAGGTGGTCTACCATTGAGAAACCCACCTGAGGTAGACTAGAAACCCACTTTTCAACACCACATGCAAATCATGCCCTACACTACCACCATCACCTGAGTCTACAACCCCCATCTCGGTCCACTGGCACCCGGGGGGCTCACAGGTAGGAACCGTCAAAGGAGCCACTGCTCCCCACTCCGTCTCCTCTACAAGCACCATCTCCTCCACCGCCATCTCATCGGCCATAGTCTCCACAGGGTCCTCACCGCCAAGGGACCGCCACCCGGCAGCGAATCTCCTCTGTTAGGAACCAGCCCAACTGTATGCAACTTGTCCTGGAGGCATCCCTGAGGATGCACACCGTCCACAGGCGAGGCAGCCCGGGATGCCATCTGAGACTTTGGGAGGGACCTCCTCCCCCAGTGGCCTCACCTGCAGATCAGGCACACCAGGCCAGAAGGGGACACCCCTTAGGAAGCCTCCTCCACCTCCACTACAGGCGGCATACTGGATCTCCACCAACACTTGACGCTCAACTACACCCCCACACACTGGCAGTCCGTCGTCCTCCATCAACATAGAGCATACCACCACGCCCTCGCTCTCAGCCGGGACCGACAAACACTCAGGCCCATCACCCGGGAGACTGGAAGGCAGAACAACTCCTCCAGCCAACAACCCCACTGGCACTTCCTGGGTTGTAAGGGGCGGAAAATCATCCTTCCTGAATAAATTCACATGGTCAGCCGCGACCACAGTGCAATCAGCTGCCTGGTGACCCTGCATACCTCAACAGTAACACATATGGGGCTGACCTCTATACAGGCAGCGGAGCATAAACCCAATTAGGGACAACGAAGATAGGACACTTTGTGCCAGGGACATTGTCAGAGTACTGGTGCCATCAAGTATCCCCACACAGTGGCCAGCAGAGACCTGATTTCACCAGATACTGAGCACTTTCCCAAACAACCTGGTCAAAAGCTCATCCAGTAACTCGATCGACGCTCCACGCACCGTCATGCAAATCAAAGTCACACTCGGGTTAACCACCCGAACGGAGCCCGTCCCATCAGGAAGAGGGAAACAACGCCCCCTCACACCGATCAAGGAACTCTTGAAACACAGCTTGATGGAGAAACTGAACCACCCCAAAACAGTCCTGAATCAGCTGAACTCCCATCAGAT
This sequence comes from Procambarus clarkii, assembly GCF_040958095.1. NCBI lineage: Eukaryota > Metazoa > Arthropoda > Malacostraca > Decapoda > Cambaridae > Procambarus > Procambarus clarkii. The sequence continues at coordinate 13,477,382 of NC_091169.1, read as the reverse complement.
CGGGAAACTTGACAAGGAGCACTCCACCAATGCAAGACCAACCAATGTGTGATTTACCGGCAAGGAAAACTAAACCAGCCGAGGTAGTCCTCTTCAGGGGAAGCAAGATAGTACCCTTCCTGGAACACTCATACTCAGCACTAGCAGGACATCAAACCAAGCCCAAACCAGCTACGCGTCCTCCACTACCACTGTGAGCACAAAAACTGAGAAGCTCAAAACAAGCACCTCCCCGCTATGATGGCCAGGTGACAAATCTGCATGATCGGCTACTCAGACAAGTGTCTCTCTCACACGACCTTGATAGACGCCTATTATAACATAACGAATGCTCCCTTCGTATTAGTACTATATTAGTAGATATTTGCTCCAAAGCCCTTCCTTAATACTGAGTCCCTACAACCTATCAATTTTGATGTGTATAGAAGCCAGTGGGGGAACCTTTATAGTGCATCCTTAGCATGGAAGGACTCCCACGACCAACGTGATTTGGGAGGTGAAGCCTGTCGAAATAGGAATTACACACCGCTGAACCCTCACTCGATATCATGCACCCCGATCCTAGATGATTTGTTCACGTATTGCTAAGCCCGAGCTTGCATTGTTGAAACCGTCATTACAAATTGGTAACGTTACACTCATCTGCAGCCAGGATGAAGAAAAAAATCACAAAGATCTCTCTTGCTGGTGTCACAGAGTGAGGATGATTAACCTTTAACGCATATGATCTGACTTTTCGCCTACATCAAGCTTCTAAAGGAGAATTGGTTCATAGATTTTAATGAAGAATTATCTCAATTGAGAAGAAATATCAGAAGACCCTGTTATTGCCTACATAATACATTCATTACATGGGGCCAGCCATAGAGGGGCTTGGCAAGTGGTCGTACTCATTGCTAAATGGTGAAAGACATTCTACCACCAGTGTTGATCACACTTATTGTGAAGATCTGAAATCAACTGAAGATATGTTGATGACATTATTGCAGGAACACTTGCTAAAGCTTAAGAAAGCCATTGTGCAAAGTTCCAAAAGCGTTTCATATGCACCACAAAGAATGAAAGTAAGTTTTGGACATCTACTGTAGTTATGTTGATAATATAGTCTTGCAGGTGCCTGAAATTGAACACTTGCTTCACCGTAAAAAAAAAAAAAATGAGCCAAGTTCCATGATAAATTTCACTTACAAGATGGAGAATGAAGCTAAGCTGTCTGTAAAGGATGCAACAGTCAGGGAAAGGAATAGTGGCTTTCACTCTACAGCCTGTACCGTTTGTAAGGAAACCAACATAGCAAAGTGTCTTAATTCTAGTAGTGAGAAGACGGACATGCACTAGAGTAGTGTTGTTGACGCCTGTGTCAACTGGGCTCGCTCACTACACACAAACACACACATATGAATGGCGGACTGCATTTTCTTGGATTGTCGGAAACCCTTTGACACAGTACCGAATAAGAGGCTGGTACATAAGCTGGAGAGACAGGCAGGTATAGCTGGTAAGGTGCTCTAGTGGATAAGGGAATACCTAAGCAATAGGAAGCAGAGAGTTTCGGTGAGGGAAGAGACCTCAGATTGGCGTGAAGTCAAGTCACCAGTGGAGTCCCACAGGGCGCTGTACTCGGTCCTATCTTGTTTCTGATATATGTAAATGATCTCCCGGAGGGTATATATTCATTTCTCTCAATGTTTGCTGACGATGCCAAAATTACGAGAAGGATTAAGACAGAGGAGGACTGCTTGAGGCTTCAAGAAGACCTAGACAAGCTGAAGAAATGGTCGAACAAATGGTTGTGAGAGTTTAACCCAAGCAAATGTAATGTAATGAAGACAGGCATAGAGAGCAGGAGGTCAGACACTAGGTATCATCTGGGAGATGAAATTCTTCAAGAGTCAGAGAGAGAAAAAGACTTGGGGGTTGACATCACGCCAGACCTGTCCCCTGCAGCCCATATCAAGAGGATAACATCAGCGGCATATGCCAGGCTGGCATATGATAAGAACGGTATTCAGAAACTTGTGTGTAGAATCATTCAGAACTTTGTATACCACCTATATCAGACCACTCCTGGAGTATGCAGCCCCAGCATGAAATCCATATCTAGTCAAGGATAAGACTAAATTGGAAAAGGTTCAAAGGTTTTCCACGAGACTAGTACCCAGGCTGAGAGGTATGACCTACAAGGAGAGACTTTGGGAATTAAACCTCACGTCGCTGGAAGACAGAAGAGTTGGGGGGACATGATCACCACATTCAAGATTCTCAAGGGAATTGATAGGGTAGATAAAGACAGGCTATTTAACACACGGGGCACACACACTAGGGGACACAGGTGGAAACTGAGTGCCCAAATGAGCCACAGAGATATTAGAAAGAACTTTTTTAGTGTCAGAGTGGTTGACAAATGGAATGCATTAGGAAGTGATGTGGTGAAGGCTGACTCCATACACAGTTTCAAGTGTAAATATGAAAGAGCCCAATAGGCTCAGGAACCTGTACACCTGTTGATTGACGGTTGAGAGGCGGGACCAAAGAGTCAGAGCTTAACCCCCGCAAGCACAAATAGGTGAGTATGCACACACACACACACACACACACACACACACACATACACACATCCCCCCAGACCCCCAGAGAAAGTGCGAACTCTGGTACAAGAATTTCCATGAAGAATCTCAAGGTTTGGTACACCAATGCTGATGGGGTATCTAGTAAAGCAGAAGAGATAAAAGAAAGAGTGAGTGAGGCAGATCCTGACATAGTTGCAATTGTGGAAACTAAAATTAATGACATGATCTCAGATGCAATCTTTCCAGAGGGCTACCAGGTGATACGAAAAGAGAGGACACAGAGACAGGGAGGGCGAGTGGCACTCCTAATAACGCGGAAATGGAAGTTTGAAGACCTGGGAAATCGGGTTACCAACGAGTGCAAAAGCTTCATATATGGAACTCTGACAGTAGATGGGAGGAAGATTGTGATCTTGGTAATCTACAATCCCCCACCAATCAGTAGAAGACCCAGGCAGGAGTACGATGACAACAACAAGGTATGCATAGATGAACTGCAGAAGGCAGCAATATTAGCTCACAGAATGAGAGTGAAGCTGCTGATCATGGGGATCCTAAATCATGGAGCGATAAATTGGGAATCAAGGAATTCCCATAGAGGGGACGAAACGTGGGGAACCACGTTAGTAGATGTTATAGACAGGAATTTTCTAACACAACATGTGAAGGAAGACACAAGGGAAAGAGGAGGAGATGCACCGAGCCTATTAGACCTGATTTTCACCCAGAACGTAGAAGACATCAAGAATTTGATGCATGAAATTCCTCTAGGGGCCAGTGACCATTGTGTCCTAGTCTTTGACTACATGATGGAATTCAAACTTGTGACCATGAGACAAGAAGTCTGGGAAAGGAGAGTTGACTACAGGAAAGGGGACTACAGGAGGATAAGGGACTATCTGGGAGAAGTGCAGTGGGAGGAAGAAATTAGAGGAAAAACAGTCCAAGATATGGTGGACCTATTCATACAAAAATGCCAGGAGGCCGAAGAGAGATTTATACCAACAGTAAAAGGAAAAAATAAGAGGGAATATAATAACCCATGGTTTAATAGACAGTGTCAGGAACCAAAAATGGCCAGCAGGCGGGAGTGGAGGAAGTACAGAAGACAAAGGACAGAGGATAACAAGATCAGATGGAACAGAGCTAGGAACGATTACATTACCATAAGACGAACATCGGAAAGGGATTATGAGAACGATATTGTGATGAAAGCAAAAAAGCAACCTAAGTTACTACTGTTATGATCCCCCCTTGAGAGTTATTCAGCAAGCCTGACCTAACTGGAAGGTCCAGGAAATATGGAGGTGATAACACATATGTAAAATAGTTGGTTGGATTTAAATAACAATTTGAGTTTATGGGCAGTGAAGAAGAAAACAGATAAATGACTGGTTAGGAGATGTGGATATTTTGCTGGAGGTGTGAGGCTCGCTTCTGGAGGGCTTTGACCTCACTTGAGGCCAGACATCGCAGGGGGAAAGTCGCACTCCGTTGAGCTCCCGTCAGAGAGGAACCCCTAGTGATATATCTCCAAGAGAAGAGAAGTGTGCAAACGTGCCAGCTGTAGAATCGAGCTGGGAACGTTGTGGTCTCAAGTCCTGGACGACGAGAAGAGTATTAAGCCGCCCAGAGACATTTTCGTGGGCTGTGGAACGCCCTGACCAGGCTCCGTCAGAGGCAGGAGCGCCATCGACGAGACAATCTGTGGTTTGTCTTTGGGGAAGAAGTTGCTGAGAACTTCGAAGCCAGCACAGATGAGACTCCAAGGTAGTGGAGCAGAGGACCTCGAGCTGTGAGGAGAAGCAGTGAAGAGGAGTGTCACGTGCTTCTGTGGAGGTGGTGAAGCACCATAGTTGCTCGAGGGAACTTCATGGTGTAGCAGCCAAGAGAGCTGTGGAGGAACCTAGCAGAAGTGGTGAAGCACCGTAGTTGCTCAAGGAAACTTCATGGTAGCAGCCTGGAGGAGCTGCAGAGGATCCTGGTAGTTAAGCCCGGAAGAACCTGAAGAGATCAGGGTAGTGAACTTCCAGAGGTGGAAGGGAAGTTCTGGTGGATTACTTGTAGGGAGTTGATAGTGTTTGGTTGTCATTAGCGTGCAAGACGCAGTGAGAGGTGAGTGATTGTTTGCATTCTTATGTCAAGGAGTGTTTTATACTGAAGTTTAGAGTTACAATCGTAGGCTGGATTATCTACAGATGTATGTGTTCTAGGACTGATAGAGTGATCGATTGATCATTGTTGTGTATCAAGGAACATTTATACTGATATATATATATGTTATTGCATTCAATGCTGATTTTCCTTGTACATGTTTATAGATATATTCTCTTGCTGATAGTGCAACATTGTAGTATAAGACTTGATCTACTTGAAGAGGTAGATAGTATCAGGTGGGGAATCAGAAGATAGGACACTTGATAAGCTGATGATAGAGTTCTGATTGTGTTGGAGTGCAACCTGATTGTAATAGTATAGAGTATAGGATTCATTATTATTATATGTATGTATGTATTGTGTATGTGCTTTGTCCAGTAAATGCATTCCAATTTGTTGGTGTTTGCCCTTGTCCTAGTGAGGCTTTCCAGGAAATAGTAAAGGAAGAGAGAGAGAGAAAGAACCAAGAACCACCGCTGTGGACAGGGTAGGATGGAAAATTAGTAAGTCAAAGGGGACTGAGGAGATCATATCACATAAGGAGAGAGTGGGGAGTCACAGCGACTCAAGTGGGTGTGTGCACATGACAACGAGGCTAAGTGTTGGAGCCGCATCCCCTAAACGTGTGACGTTGAGCCCTCTCCAAGAGCCAGAAGCGCCTAGTGTGATCTCCTAGTGAGGTATAAGCACTCTACCGAGTTGTGGGTTAGTTGTCCGTAAAGGAGGAACAAAACGACAACACCACCAACCCACACTATAATACTACACAGCCATATAAGAAGAAAAATGTCGGTGAACGACCAAGTGACAAGGCTAAGGAAAACAGAGGGGGGGGGGGCATATACTGAAAGTGACAAGGAAATGTGCGAGGCACTGAATGCCAGTTTCCATGGAGTGTTCACTACCGAGCCTGAACAGCTCCCATTGTAAGAAGGGATTACCCTAGATGAAAGACTATCAGATATAGAGGTGACAGCAGGGGAGGTAATGAAACAGTTGATAACACTGGATGCAACTAAAGCAGTTGGACCAGACAAAGCATCACCGTGGATACTAAAAGAAGCAGCGCAGGCCCTCAGCGTGCCTCTGGCAATGATCTTTAATGAGTCACTTATGTCGGGAGAATTACCCAGTTGCTGGAAGAAGGCAAATGTCGTACCGATCTTCAAGAAAGGCGATAGGGTGGAGGCACTTAACTATAGACCTGTATCACTGAAAAGCATCCCCTGTAAAATACTGGAAACAATAATTAGGCTACGACTGGTTGCACACCTGGAGAACATTAGGTTTGTGAACAAACATCAACATGGGTTCTGGAAAGGGAAATCGTGCCTAACAAACCTTTTGGAATTCTATGATAGAATAACGAGGATAAGACAGGACAGAGATGGTTGGGCAGACTGCATATTTCTGGACTGCCAAAAAACCTTTGATACAGTCGCACATGAGACTGCTGTTCAAACTCGAGAGGCAGGCGGGGGTGGGGGGAAAAGTCCTAGCATGGATAAGGAACTACCTAAGAGGATGGAGCCAAAGAGTTACAATAAGGGGCGAGAAGTCGGACTGGTGAACAGTAACGAGTGGAGTACCACAAGGATCGGTGCTGGGACCAATTCTATTTCTAGTATATGTTAACGGCATGTTTACAGGAGTAGAGTTTTACATGTCGATGTTTGTGGATGATGCAAAGTTGATGAGAAGAGTTGTGACAGAGGAGGATTGCAGGATCCTCCAAAAGGACCTGAACAGGTTGCAGATATGGTCAGAGAAATGGCTACTGGAGTTCAACACGAGCAAATGTAAAGTTATGGAAATGGGACTAGGAGATAGGAGACCAAAGGGACAGTACACAATGAAGGGGAACAGCCTACCTGTGACGACGCGAGAAAGAGACCTGGGCATGGACGTAACACCTAATCTATCTCCTGAAGCCCATATAAATAGGATAACGACAGCAGCGTACTCTACACTGGCAAAAGTTAGAACATCATTCAGAAACCTAAGTAAGGAGGCATTTAGGGCGCTTTACACTGCCTACGTGAGGCTAGTCTAAGAGTATGCCGCCTCATCATGGAGTCCCCATCTGAAGAAGCATATAATGAAACTGGAAAAGGTTAAGAGGTTTGCAACGAGACTCGTCCCCAAGTTACGAGGGATGGGGTATGAGGAGCACCTGAAGGAACTGTGCCTTACGACACTAGAAAGAAGAAGGGAGAGGGGGGGGGGGACATGATAGGAACGTATAAAATACTCAGGGGGATTGGCAGAGTGGACATAGACAAAATGTTCACATGGAATAGTAACAGAACGAGGGGGACATGGATGGAAGCTGGAAACTCAGAAGAGTCACAGAGATGTTAGGAAGTTTTCTTTTAGCGTGAGAGTAGTGCGAAAATGGAATGCACTTAAGGAACATGTTGTGGGAGCAAATACTATTCATAATTTTAAAACTAGGTATGATAGGGAAATAGAACCATAGTCATTGCTGTAAACAACCGATGCTCGAAAGGCGGAATCCAAGAGTCAATGCTCGATCCTGCAGACACAAATTGGTGAGTACACACACACACACTCACAGAAACAAAGCTAACGAAAACCATAACAAACGCAGTGTTTCCACAGGACTACTATGTAGTGAGGAAAGAGAGAGAAGGGAGAGGAGGAGGTGGTGTAGCTTTGCTGATAAGAAAAGGTTGAAGTTTTGAAGAGATGGTAAGTCAGAACTGTGAAGGTTTCAGTGACTACATATCAGGCACCATAGCAACTGGAGGACAGAAAATTATAGTAGTAGTCATATATAACCCCCCAATGAACGACAGAAGACCCAGACAGGAACATGATAGAAACAACATGGCCACCATCAATATAATAGAGAGAGTAGCTTCTGTGGCTAGCAGGAACAGATCCAGACTACTAATCATGGGCGACTTCAACCATGGGAAGATAGATTGGGGGAACAGAGACCCACATGTAGGACCAGACACATGGAGAGCTAAGCTGTTGGACGTGACAACAAGAAACTTTCTAAGTCAACACGTCAAGGGACCGACAAGAATGAGAGGAGAGGACAAGCCTTGCTTGATCTGATATTTACCCTAAATGAGTAGGATATAAGGGAAGTTAAGTTGGAAGCCCCTCTGGGAATGAGTGATCATAGTGTATTGAGCTTTGAGTACCTGGTTGAGCTAGGAATTATCTCCCCCCCAAAAAAAACTGGGAAACAAAGGGCAGGCGTACCGAAAGGGAAACTATGAGGAGATGAATAAATTCCTAAGGGATATACAATGGGACACAGAACTCAGAACCAAGTCAGTACAAGACATGATGGACTATGTCACCCAAAAGCGTCAGGAGGCTGTAAGCAGGTCTGTCCTGGCCCGACAGGAAAAAGTAGAGAAGCAAAAGAAGAATCCATGGTTTACCAGGAAATGTGTGAAAGCAAAGGAGCTGAACGAAAGGGCATGGAGGAACTTCCGTAATAACAGAACACCTGAAAGTAGAGAGAGATACCAGAGAACCAGGAACGAGTATGTTAATGTGAGAAGAGCAGCTGAGAAAAGGTATGAAAATGATATAGCTAACAAAGCAAAGACTGAACCAAAACTACTACACAGTCACATCAGGAGGAAGACAACAGTGAAGGAACAGGTGATGAAACTTAGGGTGGGTGAGGACAGGCACACAGAGCATGACAAAGAGGTGTGTGAAGAACTCAACAAGACGTTCCAAGAGATCTTTACAATAGAACAAGGGGAGGTTACGGTGCTAGGTGAGGTGGCAGCAAAACCAGGCGACTTTGGAAGGGTTGGAAATTACAAGAGATGAGGTCAAGAGGCACCTATTAGAGCTGGATGTGAGAAAGGCTGTTGGGTCTTTCTCACCATGGGTATTGAAAGAGTGTTCAGGAGCACTTTGTTTGCCACTCTCCATGGTGTATACTAGGTCGCTGGAAACGGGAGACCTACCAGAAATATGGAAGACGGCAAATGTAGTCCCAGTATACAAAAAGGGTGACAGAAAAGAGGCACTGAAGAACAGGCCAGTGTATACCATGTATAACTTGTATACCATGCAAGGTGATGGAGAAGATCGTGAGGAAAACCTACTAACACATCTGGAGAGAAGGGACTTCGTCACAACCCATCAACATGGGTTCAGGGAGGGTAAATCTTGCCTTACATGCTTAATAGAATTCTACGATCAGGTGACAATGATTAAGCAAGAGAACAATAGGGGGACTGCATTTTTTTGGACTGTCGGAAAGCCTTTGACACAGTATCTTATAAAAGGCTGATGCTTAAGCTGGAGAAACAGGCAGGAGTAACTGGTAGGGCGCCCCAGTGGATGAGGGAGTACCTAAGCAAAAGGAAGCAGAGAGTTACAGTGAGGGGGTGAGACCTCAGAATGGTGTGAAGTCACGAGTGGAGTCCCACAGGGCTCTGTACTCGGACCTATCCTGTTTCTGATATACGTAAATGATCTCCCTGTGGGTATAGACTCCTTCCTCTCAACGTTTACTGACGACGCCAAAATTATGAGAAGAATTTAGACAGAGGAGGACAGCTTGACGATTCAAGAAGACCTTGACAAGCTGCAGGAATGGTCGAACAAATGGTTGTTAGAGTTTAACCCAAGCAAATGAAATTTAATGAAGATAGGGGTATGAAGCAGGAGACCAGATACAAGGTATCATTTGGGAGATGAAATACGTCAAGAGTCAGAGAGAGAGAAAGACCTGGGGGTTGATATCACGCCAGACCTGTCCCCTGAAGCTCATATCAAGAGGATAACATCAGCAGCATATGCCAGGTTGGCTAACATAAGAACGGCCTTTAGAAACTTGTGTAAGGAATCTTTTAGAACATTATATACCACATATGTCAGACCAATCCTGGAGTAAGCGGCTCCAGCTTGGAGTCCATATCTAGTCATTCATAAGATGAAACTGGAAAAAATCAAATGTTTGCCTCCAGACTAGTACCCGAGCTGAGAGGTAAGAGCTACGAGGAGAGACTACGGAAATTAAACCTCACTTCGTTGGAAGACAGAAGAGTTAGGGGAGACATGATCACCACATTCAAGATTCTCAAGGGAATCGACAGGGTTGATAAAGACAGGCTATTTAACACAAGGGGCACACGCTCAAGGGGGACAAAGGTGGAAACTGAGTGCCCAAATGAGCCACAGAGATATTAGAAAGAACTTTTTTAGTGTCAGAGTGGTTGACAAATGGAATGCATTAGGAAGTAATGTGGTGGAGGCTGACTCCATACACAGTTTCAAGTGTAGATATGATAGAGCCCAATAGGCTCAGGAACCTGTACACCTCTTGATTGACGGTTGAGAGGCGGGACCAAAGAGCCAAAGCTCAACCCCCGCAAGCACAACTAGGTGAGTACACACACACACACAAGCACACACACACACCTCCCCCTCTCTCTCTCTCTCTCTCTCTCTCTCTCTCCCCCCCTCTCTCCCTCACCCCGTCTCTCCCTGACCCCCTCTCTCCCTCTCCATCTCTCTCCCTCTCCTCTCTCTCCCTCTCTCTCTCCCTCCCTCCTCTCTCTCCATCCCCTCTCCCTCTACTTTCCTCTCACTTCAGTGAGAGGGTCGGATTGCCCCCACCCATCCATCACACACACACACACAAACACACACACAGAGGAAAAACTTAGAAAAGACTTAAAACACAGAGGAACTTAGAGGAAAAACAGTGCAAGGTATGATGAACCAAGTCATATGGAAATGCAAGGAGGCTGAAGAGAGATTTATTCCCACAGTAAAGGAAAAGCGCAGGAGGGAATATAATAACCCATGGTTTAATAGACAGTGTCAGGAAGCAAAGGTGAAAAGCAGGAGGGCGTGGAGGAAGTACAGAAGACAAAGGACAGAGGACAACAGGATTAGATGTAACAGAGCTAGGAATGATTACATTAACATAAGACGAGTGTCGGAAAGAAATTATGAGAATGATATTGCGTTCAAAGCGAAAAAGCAACCTAAATTACTACATAGCCATATAAGAAGGAAGATGTCGGTGTATGACCAAGTCACAAGACTGAGGAAAACAGAAGGGGCATATACAGAAAGTGACAGCAGATATAGAGGTGACAGCAGAGGAGGTAATGAAACAGTTGACAACACTGGATGCAAATAAAGTTGTTGGACCAGACAAAGTATCACCGTGGATACTTAAAGAGGCAGCGCAGGCTCTCAGCGTGCCTCTGGCAATGATCTTTAATGAGTCACTTAGGTCGGGAGAATTGCCCAGTTGCTGGAAGGAGGCAAATGTCGTACCGATTTTCAAGACAGGTGATAGGGAGGAGGCACTTAACTACAGACCCTTATCACTGACAAGCATCCCCTGCAAAATACTTGAAAGAATAATTAGGCTAAGACTTGTTGAGCACCTGGAGAGCATTGGGTTTGTAAACAAGCACCAACATGGGTTCTGGACAGGGAAATCATGCCTAACAAACCTTTTAGAATTCTATGATAAAGTAACAAGGATAAGGCAGGACAGAGAAGGCTGGGCAGACTGCACATTTCTTGACTGCCAAAAGGCCTTGATACAGTACCGCACATGAGACTGCTATACAAACTTAATTGAGAGGCAGGCAGGAGTAAGCGGAAAGGCCCTAGCATGGGTGAAGAACTACCTAACAGGAAAAAGCCAGAGGGTAATGGTAAGGGGCGAGAAGTCGGACTGGCGAACAGTAACAAGTGGAGTACCTCAAGGATCGGTGCTGGGTCCAATCCTATTTCTAATTTACGTAAATGATATGTTTACAGGAGTGGAATCATACATGTCAATGTTTGCGGATGACGCAAAATTAATGAGAAGAGTTTTGACAGACGAGGATTGTAGGATTCTCCAAGAGGACTTAAACAGGTTGCAGAGATGGTCAGGGAAATGGCTACTGGAGTTCAACACCAGTAAATGTAAAGTTATGAAAATGGGATCAGGTGATAGGAAACCAAAGGGACAGTACACAATGAAGGGGAACTGTCTACCTGTAACGATTTGAGAAAGAGACCTGGGAGTGGATGTGACACCTAATCTAACTCCTGAGGCACATATAAATAGGATAACGACAGCAGCGTACTCTACACTGGCGAAAATTAGAACTTCATTCAGAAACCAAAATGAGGAGGTTTTTAGGGCGCTTTACACTGCCTAAGTGAGACCCATCTTAGAGTATGCCGCGCCATCATGGAGCCCCCACCTGAAGAAACACATAAAGAAACTGGAGAAGGTTCAGAGGTTTGCGACGAGGCTTGTCCCAGAGTTACGAGGGATGGGATATGAAGAGCGTCTGAAGGAACTGAACCTTACGACACTAGAGAAAAGAAGGGAGAGAGGAGATATGATAGGGACATATAAAATACTCAGGGGAATTGACAAAGTGGAAATAGATGAAATGTTCACACGTAATAATAACAGAACGAGGGGACATGGGTGGAAACTGGAAACTCAGATGAGTCACAGAGATGTTAGGAAGTTTTCTTTCAGCGTGAGAGTAGTGGAAAAATGGAATGCACTTGGGGAACAGGTTGTGGAAGCAAACTTTATTCATACTTTTAAACTGAGGTATGATAGGGAAATGGGACAGGAGTCATTGCTGTAAACAACCGATAGCTGGAAAGGCAGGATCCAAGAGTCAATGCTCAATCCTGCAAGCACAAATAGGTGAGTACAAATAGGTGAGTACACACACACACGCTCGCGGACACACAAACACACGCACGCCCGTGTGTTTGTCTCTTTCTCATCCCTCTCTCTTACCCCTCTCTCTCACCCCACTCTCTCACCCCACTCTCTCACCCCACTCTCACCACTCTCTCTCACCCCACTCTTACCCCTCTCCCCCACAAACTGTCTCTCTCTCTCTCTCTCTCTCTCTCTCTCTCTCTCTCTCTCTCTCTCTCTCTCTCTCTCTCTCTCTCTCTCTCTCTCTCTCTCTTTCTCTCTCTCTCTCTCTGACAAATCCTATCACGGCACAACTATAGGAACAGGGGCAAGCATGACAGCCAGAGGTACTAGGGGAACAGGGAAAAGTCAAGGTGACGAAATGAAGGAAACGTTAGCCCAGTTTCTGGAGGACATCAAGAGTGAGATGCAAGAAATGATGCAGGAAATGAAGAACGAAATAAGCAACCTGAAAAGAGAGCTAACAGCAGCAAAGGAGAAGATTAGAGCCCTCAAAGAGAACGGTATCGATGCTGAGACTCAGAAAATCATCCAGAGAGACGGTGGTAATAGTATTTTGGAAGAGAATGCCACAATAAAAGCAACATTTGCAGAAATGCTAAAAAAAAAAAATAACTCTGAAGTAATGTCTGCAGTGATGGAGGTGGCCATGAAAGCAGCCACCTCACAGGAAGTGGCACGCTTCACTAGCCAGCTGCTGGAAAGGAAAAGATCAGTGGTTGCTGTGGGTATTAAAGAGCAGGAAGGCTCCAATAGGACAGAGTGGGATGATAAGGACAAAGCGGCAGTGAATGAAATACTGAAGGTACTAGACATGGAAAGGGCTGAGCATAGCATTGAGAAGGTTTTCAGGCTAGGCTGGTACAACAAAGACTGAGACCGAGTGATAAAGCTAGTGTTTGCTGACGAGAACACAAATGAGAAGATTCTATCAAGGAAGAGCTATCTGCAAAATGTGGGAGAATTCAAAAAGGTATTCCTCCAGAGAGACATGACGAGGGAGGAGAGAGCCATGGCGGCAGAAGCAAGGAAGAGGTGCAGGGCGAGAGGGGAAAACCAGGAAGTCACAGTTCCCAACACAACACCCCCAGAGGCGAGAGGGGGAACCCAAAACCAGTTACCCAGTAACACCAGCGAGGAGGACAACCCTGCCACCCTCCTCTGCATAGAAAACCGCCCCTACCCCAAACCCTCCCTGCCCCCACTCAAATGTTCAGCCACATCTCCCTCCTTCCACACCCAATCCCCACCCTTCTACCCCTCCCCTCCTCCTGCAAAATCCCCCCTCCCCCCCTTTCCTTCCTGTCCTCCCTCCCCCCCCCCCTTTCCTTCCTGTCCTCCCTCCCCTTTCACCCCATACCTCCATGTCCCTTCCCCTTCACTGGATCTCCCGCCCCTCATCCCAGTATCCTCTAAGACCCTGTTATCCCCCTCACAGATCCTCACACCCATGGAACAGCTTCCCCCACCAGCAGAACACTCACCAAGGAGGCGATTTGAGAAGGGACAGAAGAAAGTGAGCCTCAAGGCAATGTACACTAACATAGATGGAATTACAAATAAAGCAAATGAGCTTGGAGAATGGATACTAGAGGAAAACCCAGACATAATAGCCCTCACAGAAACAAAGCTAACGAAAACGATAACAAATGCAGTGTTCCCACAGGACTATTATGTTGTGAGGAAAGAGAGGGAAGGAAGAGGTGGTGGTGGTGTAGCTCTGCTGGTAAGAAATGGCTGGGATTTTAAGGAGATGGTTATTCAGGGCTGTGAAGGTTTCAGTGACTACATAGCAGGTACCATAACAACTGGAGGGCAAAAAATTATAGTTGTAGTCATATATAATCCACCACCAAATGACAGAAGACCCAGGCAGGAATATGATAGAAACAACATGTCCACCATTAACATAATAGAGAGAGCAGCTTCTGTTGCTAGCAGTAATGGATCTGGACTAGTAATTATGAGAGACTTCAACCATGGGAAGATAGATTGGGAGAACAGAGACCCGCATGGAGGACCAGAACAATGGAGAGCTAAGCTGCTGGACGTGGCAACAAGAAACTTTCTAAGCCAGCACATCAAGGAACCAACAAGAATGAGAGAAGATGAACCAGCAATGCTTGATTTGATATTTACCATAAATGAGTGGGATATAAGGGAAGTTAAGATGGAAGCACTCTTGGGAATGAGTGATCACAGTGTATTGAACTTTGAGTACCTGGTAGAGCTAAAAATTATCTCCCCCCAAAAAGAAGTAGGAAACAAAAGGCTGGCATACCGAAAGGGGAATTATGAAGACATGAGAAATTCCTAAGAGGAATACCTTGGGACACAGACCTCAGAGATTAGTCTGTACAAGATATGATGGACTATGTTACCCAAAAGTGTCAGGAGGCAGTAAATAGGTTCATCCCGGACCAAAGGGAAAAATCCGAGAAGCAACAGAAGAATCCATGGTATAATAGGGCATGTATGGAAGCGAAGAAACTGAACAAAAGGGCGCCGAGGAACTTACGGAATAACAGAACACCAGAAAACAGAGAGAGATACCAGAGAACCAGGAATGAGTATGTCAGGGTGAGAAGAGAAGCAGAGAAAAGTTATGAAAATGATATAGCAAACAAAGCCAAGACCGAACCAAAACTACTCCACAGTCACATCAAAAGGAAAACAACAGTGAAAGAATAGGTATTGAAACTTAGGACAGGCGAGGACAGGTATATAGAGAATGACAAAGAGGTGTGTGAAGAACTCAACAAGAGGTTCCAATACGTCTTCACAATAGAACAAGGTGAGGTCACTGTGCTAGGAGAAAGGGAGGTAAACCAGGCGGCCTTGGAAGAGTTCGAAATTACAAGAGAGGAGGTCAAGAGACACCTGCTGGATCTGGATGTTAGAAAGACTGTTGGTCCAGATGGGATCTCGCCATGGGTACTGAAAGAGTGTGCATAGGCACTTTGCTTGCCACTCTCCATAGTGTATTGTAAGTCACTGGAGACGGGAGACCTACCAGAAATATGGAAGACGGCGAATGTGGTTCCAATATACAAAAAGGGCGACAGGCAAGAGGCACTAAACTACAGGCCAGTGTCCTTGACTTGTATACCATGCAAGGTGATGGAGAAGATCGTGAGAAAAAACCTGGTAACACATGTAGAGAGAAGGGACTTCGTGACAAATCGCCAACATGGATTCAGGGAGGGTAAATATTGCCTGACTGGCTTAATAGAATTCTACGATCAGGTGAAAAACTTAAGCAAGAAAGAGAAGGCTGGGCGGACTGCATTTTCTTACATTGTCGGAAAGCCTTTGACACAGTACCGCAGGTTGGTACATAAGCTGGAGAGACAGGCAGGTAAGTACCTAAGTGTAGTTACAGGATGAGAGCTACGCTCGTGGTGTCCCGTCTTCCCAGCACTCTTTTTCATATAACGCTTTGAAACTACTGACGGTCTTGGCCTCCACCACCTTCTCACCTAACTCGTTCCAACCGTCTACCAACCGTCTGTTCCAACCGTCATATCTATGTCTGTTTGCGAAAGTGAATTTTCTTATATTTCTTCGGCATCTGTGTTTAGCTAGTTTAAATCTATGACCTCTTGTTCTTAAAGTTCCAGGTCTCAGGAAATCTTCCCTATCGATTTTATTAATTCCTGTTACTATTTTGTATGTAGTGATCATATCACCTCTTTTTCTTCTATCTTCTAGTTTTGGCATATTTACTGCCTCTAACCTCTCCTCGTAGCTCTTGCCCTTCAGTTCTGGGAGCCACTTAGTAGCATGTCTTTGCACCTTTTCCATTTTGTTGATGTGCTTCTTAAGACATGGGCACCACACAACAGCTGCACATTCTAGCTTTGGCCTAACAAAAGTCGTGAACAATTTCTTTAGTATATCGCCATCCATGTATTTAAAAGCAATTCTGAGGTTAGAAAGCGTGGCATAGGTTCCTCGCACAATATTCTTTATGTGGTCCTCAGGTGATAGTTTTCTATCTAAAACCACCCCTAGATCTCTTTCTTTATCAGAATTCTTTAAAGAATTCTCACATAATATATAGGTTGTGTGAGGTCTATGTTCTCCTATTCCACATTCCATAACATGGCATTTATTAACATTAAATTCCATTTGCCAAGTGGTGCTCCATGTACTTATTTTGTCCAGGTCATCTTGAAGGGCATGACAGTCATCTAAGTTTCTTATCCTTCCTATTATCTTAGCATCATCAGCAAACATGTTCATATAATTCTGTATACCAACTGGTAGATCATTTATGTAGACAATGAACATCACCGGTGCAAGAACTGAACCCTGTGGTACTCCACTTGTGACATTTCTCCAGTCCGATATATTGCCTCTGATCACTGCCCTCATTTTTCTATCATTCAGAAAATTTTTCATCCATGTTAGAAGCTTACCTGTCACCCCTCAAATATTTTCCAGTTTCCAGAACAACTTCTTATGTGGAACTATGTCGAAAGCCTTTTTTAGGTCCAGATAGATGCAGTCAACCCAACTATCTTTTTCTTGTAATATCTCTGTTGCTCGATCATAGAAACTGAGTAAATTCGATACACAGGATCTTCCAGATCGAAAACCATACTGTCTGTCTGATATTATTTCATTTCTCTCCAGGTGTTCTACCCATTTAGTTTTAATTATTTTTTCCAATATTTTGACTATTACTTGTCAATGATACTGGTCTATAACTAAGGGGGTCTTCCCTGCTTCCACTTTTGTAGATTAGAACTATGTTAGCCTTTTCCACACATCAGCTACAACTCCTGTAAACAGGGATTCCTGAAAAATCAGTTGAAGTGGAATGCTGAGCTCAGGTGCACATTCTCTCAGAACCCATGGTGAAACTCCATCTGGACCAACAGCTTTGTTCTTATTTAGCTCCTTGAGCATTTTTTCCACTTCGTCTCTAGACACCTCTATGTGCTCTATGTTGTTCTCTGGAATTCTTATTGGATCTGGTTCCCTGAAGATTTCATTTTGTACAAACACACTTTGGAACTTTTCGTTTAATGTTTCACATACTTCCTTTTAATTTTCCGTGAATCTGTTTCCCATTTTCAACCTCTGGATATTATCCTTTATCTGCAATTTGTTGTTTATTAATTTATAGAATAGACCTGGTTCTGTTTTACATTTCTCTGCAATCCGTTTTTCAAAATTTCTTTCTGCCTCTCTCCTCACTGCCGTGTAGTTGTTTTTCGCATCTTTGTATCGCTATTATGTTTGGGGGTTTGGCCTCTTCCTGTATTGATTCCATTTTTGTGTCTTTTGGTCTCTGGCCCTCTCTCAATTTCTGTTGAACCAATCCTGTTTCCTAGTTCTGCATCTCTGTTTTGGTATAATTTTTTTGTGCCTTTATCAAATATTTCACCAAACTTCACATACATCTCATTCACTTCCTTGCCTAGCAACAAGTCTGTCCAATTATACTCACAATTTTTTTTTTCTAAGGTTGCCATAATGTCCTCTCCTAAACTCAGGTTTTTCAATTGCATCAACCTTCATATTTTCTTCCAGATTATAACGCATTGCATTTTTTATTCCAAAAAAGACATGGTCACTTTTACCCAAGGGAGGAAGGTACTGAATGTCAAATATTTCTTCTTCCTTCCTGGTAAATATCAAATCTAGCATGGAGGGCACGTCCCCTTCCCTCATCCTCGTAGCTTGTTTAACATGTTGATACAAGAATGTTTCCAGGATGAGGTGTAGCTGGGAAGGTGCTCCAGTGGATAAGGTAGTACCTGAGCAATAGGAAGCAGAGAGTTACGGTGAGAGGTGAGACCTCAGATTGGCGTGAAGTCACCAGAAGAGTCCTACAGGGCTCTGTACTCGGTCCTATCTTGTTTCTGATATATGTAAATGATCTCCCGGAGGGTATAGATTCATTTCTCTCAATGTTTGCGGACGATGCCAAAATTATGAGAAGGATTAAGACAGAGGAGGACTGCTTGAGGCTTCAAGAAGACCTAGACAAGCTGAAGGAATGGTCAAATAAATGGTTGTTAAAGTTTAACCCAAGCAAATGTAATGTAATGAAGATAGGTGCAGGGAGCCGGAGGCCAGATACAAGGTACCATCTGGGAGATGAAATACTTCAAGAGTCTGAGAAAGAAAAAGACTTGGGGGTTGATATCACGCCAGACCTGTCTCCTGCAGCCCATATCAAGAGGATAACATCAGCGGCATATGCCAGGCTGGCCAACATAAGATCGGTATTCAGAAACTTGTGTAAGGAATCATTCAGAACTTTATATACCACATATGTCAGACCAATCCTGGAGTATGCAGCCCCAGCATGGAGTCCATATCTAGTCAAGGATAAGACCAAACTGGAAAAGGTTCAAAGGTTTGCCACCATACTAGTACCCGAGCTGAGAGGTATGAGCTACGAGGAGAGACTATGGGAATTAAACCTCACTTCGCTGGAAGACAAAAGAGTTAGGGGGGACATGATCACCACATTCAAGATTCTCAAGGAATTGATAGGGTAGATAAAGACAGTCTATTTAACACAAGGGGCACACGCACAAGGGGACACAGGTGGAAACTGAGTGCCCAAATGAGCCACAGAGATATTAGAAAGAACATTTTTAGTGTCAGAGTGGTTGACAAATGGAATGCATTAGGGAGTGATGAGATGGAGGCTGACTCCATACACAGTTTCAAGTGTAGATATGATAGAGCCCAATAGGCTCAGGAACCTGTACACCTTTGGTTCCTGGCTTTGAGTACCTGGTTGAGCTAGGAATTATCACCCCCAAAAAAGAACTGGGAAACAAATGGCTGGCGTACCGAAAGGAAAACTATGAGGAGATGAATAAATTCCTATGAGATATACATTGGGACACAGAACTCGGAACCAAGTCTGTACAAGACATGATGGACTATGTCACCCAAAAATGTCAGGAGGCTGTAAGCAGGTTTGTCCCAGCCCAACAGGAAAAAACAGAGAAGCAAAGGAAGAATCCGTGGTTTAATAGGGAATGTATGAAAGCAAAGGAGCTGAACAAAAGGGCATGGAGGAACTTCCGTAATAACAGAACACCAGAAAGTAGAGAGAGATACCAGAGAACCAGGAACGAGTATGTTAGTGTGAGAAGAGCAGCTGAGAAAAGGTATGAAAATGATATAGCTAATAAAGCCAAGACCGAACCAAAGCTACTACACAGTCACATCAGGAGGAAGACAACAGTGAAGGAACAGGTGATGAAACTTAGGGTGGGCGAGGACAGGTACACAGAGAATGACAAAGAGGTGTGTGAAGAACTCAACAAAAGGTTCCAGGAGGTCTTTACAATAGAACAGGGAGAAGTCACGGTGCTAGGAGAGGTGGCAGCAAACCGGGTGACCTTGGAAAGGTTCGAAATTACAAGAGATGAGGTCAAGAAGCACCTATTGGAGCTGGATGTGAGAAAAGCTGTTGGGCCGGATGGAATCTCACCATGGGTATTGAAAGAGTGTGCAGGAGCACTTAGCTTGCCACTCTCCATAGTGTATAGTAGGTCACTGGAAACGGGAGACCTACCAGAAGTATGGAAGACTGCTAATGTAGTACCAATATTTAAAAAGGGTGACAGACAAGAGGCACTGAACTACAGGCCAGTGTCCTTAACTTGTATACCATGCAAGGGGGATGGAGAAGATTGTGAGAAAAAACCTAGTAACACATCTGGAGAGAAGAGACTTCGTGACAACCCATCAACATGGGTTCAGGGAGGGTAAATCTTGCCTTACAGGCTTGATAGAATTCTATGATCAGGTGACAAAGATTAAGCAAGAAAGAGAAGGATGGGCGGACTGCATTTTTTTGGACTGTCGGAAAGCCTTTGACACAGTACCCCATAAAAGGTTGATGCATAAGCTGGAGAAACAGGCAGGAGTAACTGGTAGGGCGCTCCAGTGGATAAGGGAGTACCTAAGCAATAGGAAGCAGAGAGTTATAGTGAGGGGTGAGACCTCAGAATGGCGGGAAGTCACCAGTGGAGTCCCACAGGGCTCTGTGCTTGGACCTATCCTGTTTCTGATATACGTAAATGATCTCCTAGTGGGTATAGACTCATTCCTCTCAATGTTTGCTGACGACGCCAAAATTATGAGAAGGATTAAGACAGAGGAGGACAGCTTGAGGCTTCAAGAAGACCTGGACAAGCTGCAGGAATGGTCGAACAAATGGATGTTAGAGTTTAACCCAAGCAAATGTAATGTAATGAAGATAGGAGTAGGAAGCAGGAGACCAGATACAAGGTATCACTTGGGAGATGAAATACTTCAAGAGTCAGAGAGAGAGAAAGACCTGGGGGTTGATATCACGCCAGACCTGTCCCCTGAAGCTCATATCAAGAGGATAACATCAGCAGCATATGCCAGGTTGGCTAACATAAGAACGGCCTTTAGAAACTTGTGTAAGGAATCTTTCAGAACATTATATACCACATATGTCAGACCAATCCTGGAGTATGCGGCTCCAGCATGGAGTCCATATCTAGTCAAGCATAAGACTAGACTGGAAAAGGTTCAAAGGTTTGCCACCAGACTAGTACCCGAGCTGAGAGGTATGAGCTACGAGGAGAGACTACGGGAATTGAACCTCACTTCGTTGGAAGACAGAAGAGTTAGGGGAGACATGATCACCACATTCAAGATTCTCAAGGGAATCGACAGGGTTGATAAAGATAGGCTATTTAACACAAGGGGCACACGCACTAGGGGACACAGGTGGAAACTGAGTGCCCAAATGAGCCACAGAGATATTAGAAAGAACTTTTTAGTGTCAGAGTGGTTGACAAATGGAATGCATTAGGAAGTAATGTGGTGGAGGCTGACTCCATACACAGTTTCAAGTGTAGATATAATAGAGCCCAATAGGCTCAGGAACCTGTACACCTGTTGATTGACAGTTGAGAGGCGGGACCAAAGAGCCAGAGCTCAACCCCCGCAAGCACAACTAGGTGAGTACAACTAGGTGAGTACACACGTGTTTGAGTGCGTGCATTTGCAACGAGACTCGTCCCAGCGTTACGAGGGATGGGATATGAAGAGCGCCTGAAGGAACAGAGCCTTACGACACTGGAAAAAAGAAGGGAGAAGGGGGATATGATAAGAATGTATAAAATACTCAGGGAGATTGACAGAGTGAACATAGACGAAATGTTCACATGGAATAGTAACAGAACGAGGGGACATGGTTGGAAGCTGGAAACTCAGATGAGTCACAGAGATGTTAGGAAGTTTTCTTTTAGTGTGAGAGAAGTGAAAAAATAGAATGCATTTAAGGAGTAGGTTCTGGAAGCAAATTCTATTCATAATTTTAAAACTAGGTATGATTGGAAATAGGACCGGAGTCATTATTGTAAACAACCGATGGCTCGATAGGCGGGATCCAAGAGTCAGTACTCGATCCTGCAGACACAAATAGGTGAAAACACACACACACACACAGCTGGAAGCAGGTCGACAAAGAACTCAGTAGAGTAAGGTAGTGATGGATACTCTAGCAGATCTGTCGTAGATATCATTATAATTAAGGCCATTTGCTACCTGGAGAGAAACAGGCAACACTATAGTAGCTGCGGCATCTATTAAACTATTCTACAGCAGGAAAGGTTTCTGGCAACAGAAACGTCACCTCCTACAGACAGAAATCAAAGATATAGTTGATAATCTACTACAAGAACAAAAACCCAGCAAACCATTTAATGTTCCCACAACATATCTGGAAAGTGTTTGAAAGCAGTGGCCACGTTTGTTTTTCACATAATAGATATGTTATTGTGTGGAGTTGTAAATAGGTTGCCACAACTTACGGCACAACGTTGGCTAAACAAACCTTGAGACCTTGCGGCAACCTTAAATGTTGCATAAATGAAGTTTTCGTGATTGATGTTATATATAAAAATGTAGAAATAAAAAAAATATATTTCTACATTTAGTAAAAATAAAACAGGAGCATAATTAAGGAGGGTTCATATCGTTTAATTTATTATTTGTACTTAATGGAGAATCCATGGTGGTGGTGGTAGTGGTGGTGGTGGTGGTGGTGGCTGTTCTTGGTGGGTTGTGGTTGGTGGCAGTTGCTAGTTTCAATGGTCGGTGATGGTCGTAGTTGGTGGTAGTGATTGTTGGTTGATGGTTGTGGTGTGGTAATATGGTGCAGTGGTAGTGTGGTTGGGTCGTGCACTAATTGCAGTGTAGTATTTGTAGTGGGGTACTAGTTGTGGTGGTGGTGGAAGTGTGTTGAGGTGGTATCGTGCGGTGATGTGATAATGGTGGTAGTGTGGTGTGATATAGTGGTGCTATTATGTAGTAATATGGTGTGGTGTAGTAGTGGTAATATGGTGTGGAGGTGTTGTGAGGTAGTGTGGTGTTGTATTGTGGTGAGATAGTGTAGTGTGGTAGTATGATGTGGTAATGGTGGAGTGTGGTGTAGTGTGGTGTAGTGTGGTGGTGGTGGTAGTGGAGGTGCTGGTGGTGGTGGTAGTGAGTAGTGGAAAGTATGCCAAAGAACGTGTGTTCTCATTTTTTCCTGGATCGGTCATTGGCTTAGGGGGGTTTCATATTTTTTCCTTGGTTAGGCATTGATGCAGGAGTATTTTCAAAAATGTACCCTTCCGGGCAGGTGAATTCATAGGAATGTTTTCATTTTTCGTAACATCTATCATCTTCGTCTTTTGAACATATATAATTTTCTTAAAAGGAGTACTAAAAGTCTCCCTCCTCACCCCTGAAAATTTCGTTGAAGGAGATTAAAAGATCGGTCCCTGGCGTTCCCAAATTCAGTTACCCCAGTGAGCCTTGCACAGGCATCGCCAATGATCAATGACGTCATTGGCTAGCCAGTCTTCAACTTGCCTGGGGGTGGGATTAAAAGGCCGGCTCCTGGCATACCCAAATTCTGTTACCCCAGTAACCCATGCACAGGCATTGCTAATGGACAAATGACGTCATCAGCTGGCCAGTCTTCATCTTCCCTGAATAAGTCAGTTTACTGAAATAGCATATTTAAACCCATTTTCCTAATGTTACCCATTTACAAAGTTCATTTTATAGATAAGATCGCATATTAAACATAAGAAATTAAATTGCAGAAGGCTTTTTGCTGGATTTCCTATTTATTCCCAATCTATGTCAACCAAAACATCAACTAAGGCTATTAGATGAAGTGCAGTAGGTCTATTCCCAAATAATGACCCCTTTTTCTCCATTTATAGGCATCAATAATGTAGCTTCATTAATATTCAGAAGTACTATTTATTCCCCTTATTTACCAAGAAGCTTTATATTAATATTGTCCGGCCAAGGACCATTTATTGAAAATAGGAATTAAATGAAACAAAGGAGAGCAACACAGAGTGTGAACTAATGTGTATCTTAGAGTTCACCCCTGTTACCTTTTATTTACCCAGGACATGTGAAAGGGGGATATTAATACTATAAACATGAGATCCTGGCGTTCCACGAGCGCATTGTCATGGGTTCGTATTCTGGCCGGGGAGGATTTACTGGGATTTATTGTAGCCTCTGTTTAATGCAACAGTAAAATGTGTACTTGGTTCTAACAACGATTCTTCGCGGCGTGGATCGTATTCCATGGACCTGCCCGAAACGCTACGCATACTAGTGGCTGTACAAGAATGTAACAACTCTTGTATATGTCTCAAAAAAAAAAGATAGAACACGAAACAATGGGTGTAAATTGGATAAGTTTTAAATTTAGGAAATAGACCTGGGTAAATACTGGTTCGGTAACAGGGCTGAACGCCACGCTACATGATAATTCACGCTCTGTGTCGCTCTGGGTTTCATTCGTTCATTCCTATGCTCAATAAACGACCCTTGACCGGACATTATAAATATAAAGATTCCAGATATATAAGAGGAATAAACAGAACCTTCTGAATATTAATGGAGTTAAATTATTAATGTGTATAAATGGAGAAAAAATGGTGTATTAATAGGGAAATAACAGACCTACTGAAGTTCATCCTCTAATAGCATCAGTTGATGTTCTGGTTAACATAGATTGGAAGTAAATAGGAGATTTAAATGACAGGGTACTATGTTCGGCTTGGTGTAAAAATTTGACAAAACCTCGGGGACTATGACCGGCTTTTTAATCACCTTTAACGTGCCTGTGCAGGGTCACTGAGCTAACGAAATTTTGGGATGACTGGAGGCGGCCGTTTAATCCCCTTGAGCGAAATTGGAAGGGGGACCATTAAGTACCAGCTTGGGAAAAAATTGTAGAAAACCCAGGGGCCTACGACCCGCTTGGGAAAAAATATGTAGAAAACCCAGGGACCTACGACCTGCTTGGGAAAAAAATTGTAGAAAACCCAGGGGCCTACGACTACCTTGGGAAGAAATTGTAGAAAACCCAGGGGCCTACGACCGGCTTGGCAAAAAATATGTAGAAAACCTAGGGGCCTACGACCTGCTTGGGAAAAAATTTGTACAAAATCCAGGGGCCTACGACTGGCTTGGGAAAAAAATTGAAGAAAACCCAGGAGCCTACGACTGGCTTGGGGAAAAAATATGTAGAAAACCCAGGGGCCTACGACCGGCTTGGGAAAAAATATGTACAAAACCCAGGGGCCTACAACCGGCTTGGGAAAATATATGTAGAAAACCCAGGAGCCTACGACTGGTTTGGGAAAAAAATTGTAGAAAACACCGGGGCCTACGACCGGCTTGGGAAAATATATGAAGAAAACCCAGGGGCCTACGAACGGCTTGGGAAAAATATGTAGAAAACCCAGAGGCCCCCGACCGGCTTGGGAAAATATATGTAGGGACCTACGACCTCAGGACCTCAGGGACCTACGACCAGGTTGGGAAAAAAATCAAAATAGCCAGTCGTAGGCCCGGTTTCCACTACCCTGCACCACCACCCACAACCCCTGCACCACCACCCACAACCCCTGCACCACCACCCACAACCCCTGCACCACCACCCACAACCCCTGCACCACCACCCACAACCCCTGCACCACCACCCACAACCCCTGCACCACCACCCACAACCCCTGCACCACCACCCACAACCCCTGTACCAACAACAACAACCCCCCCTGCACCACAACCCTTGCACCACCACCCACAACCCCTGCACCACCACCCACAACCTTAGCACCACACCCACAACCCTTGCAGCACCAACCACAACCCCTGCAGCACCACCCACAACCCCTGCACCACCACCCACAACCCCTGCATCACCACCCACAACCCCAGCACCACCACCGTCCACAACCCCTGCACCACAATCCACAACCCCAACAACACCGTCCTCAACACCTGCATCACCACCCACAACCCCTGCACAAAAACACATAACACCTGCACCACCGTCCACAACCCCTGCATCACCACCCACAACCCCTGCACCACCACTCACAACCCCTGCACCACCACCCACAACCCCTGCACCACCACCCACAACCCCTGTGTCACCACCCACAACCCCTGCATCACCACCCACAACCCCTGCACCACCAGCCACCACCCCTGTATCACCATCCACAACCCCTGCATCACCCACCACAACCCTTGCACCACCACCGTCCACAAGCCCAGCATCACCACCCACAACCCCAGCACCACCACCCACAACCCCTGCACCACCACCCACAACCCCTCCACAACCATCCACAACCCCAGCACCACCACCCACAACCCCTGCACCACCATCCACAATCCCTGAACCACCACCCGCAACCCCTGCACCACCATCCACAACCACTGCACCACAACCCACAACACCTGCACCACCACCGTCCACAATCCCAGCATCTCCACCCACAACTCCTGCACCACAACCTACAACCCATGCACCACCGTCCACATCACCTGCATCACCACCCACAACCCCAGCACCACCACCATCCATAACCCCTGCACCACCCACTAACAACCCCTGCACCACTACCCACAACCCCAGCACAACCATCCACAACCCCCTGCACCACCACCCACAATCCCTGAACCACCACCCACAACCCCTGCACCACCCACTAACAACCCCTGCACCACTACCCACAACCCCAGCACATCCATCCACAACCCCCTGCACCACCACCCACAACCCCTGCACGACCGTCCACAACCCCTGCACCACCACCCAGAACACCTGCACAAAACCCCACAACCCATGCACCACCGTCCACATTCCCTGCACTACCACCCACAACCCCAGCACCACCTCCATCCACAACCCCTGCACCACCATCCACAACCCCTGCACCACTACCGACAACCCCAGCACCACCATCTACAACCCCTGCAACACTACCCACAGAACCTGCACCACTACCCACAACCCCTGCACCACCGGCCACAACCCCTGCACCACCATCCACATTAACCCCTGCACCACCGTCCACATCCCAGCACCACCGGCCACAACCCCTGCACCACCATCCACAACCCCTGCACCACAACCCACAACCCCTGTACCACCACCAACAACCCCTGCACCACAACCCTTGCACCACCACCCACAACCCCTCCACCACCACCCACAACCCCAGCACCACCACCCACAACCCTTGCAGCACCAACCACAACCCCTGCAGCACCACCCACAACCCCTGCAACACCACCCACAACCCCTGCATCACCACCCACAACCCCAGCACCACCACCGTCCACAACCACTGCACCACAATCCACAACCCCAACAACACCGTCCTCAACACCTGCATCACCACCCACTACCCCTGCACAAAAACCCATAACCCCTGCACCACCGTCCACAACCCCTGCATCACCACCCACAACCCCTGCACCACCACTCACTACCCCTGCACCACCACCCACAACCCCTGCACCACCACCCACAACCCCTGTATCACCACCCACAACCCCTGCATCACCACCCACAACCCCTGCACCACCACCCACAACTCCTGTATCACCATCCACAACCCCTGCATCACCACCCACAACCCCTGCACCACCACCGTCCACAAGCCCAGCATCACCACCCACTAACCCCAGCACCACCACCCACAACCCCTGCACCACCACCCACAACCCCTGCACAACCATCCACAAGCCCAGCATCACCACCCACAACCCCAGCACCACCACCCACAACCCCTGCACCACCACCCACAACCCCTGCACAACCATTCACAACCCCTGCATCACCACCCACAACCCCTGCACCACCACCCACAACCCCTGTATCACCATCCACAACCCCTGCATCACCACCCACAACCCCTGCACCACCACCGTCCACAATCCCAGCATCTCCACCCACAACCCCTGCACCACAACCTACAACCCATGCACCACCGTCCACATCACCTGCATCACCACCCACAACCCCAGCACCACCACCATCCATAACCCCTGCACCACTACCCACAACCCCAGCATAACCATCCACAACCCCCTGCACCACCACCCACAATCCCTGTACCACCACCCACAACCCCTGCACCACCGTCCACAACCACTGCACCACCACCCACAACACCTGCACCACCACCCACAACCCCTGCACGACCGTCCACAACCCCTGCACCACCACCCAGAACACCTGCACAAAAACCCACAACCCATGCACCACCGTCCACATTCCCTGCACTACCACCCACAACCCCAGCACCACCTCCGTCCACAACCCCTGCACCACCATCCATAACCCCTGCACCACTACCGACAACCCAAGCATCACCATATACAACCCCTGCACCACTACCCACAAAACCTGCATCACTACCCAGAACCCCTGCACCACAACCCCTGCACCACCGGCCACAACCCTTGCACCACCGGCCACAACCCCTTCACCACCATCCACAACCCCTGCACCACCGTCCACATCCCCTGCACCACCGACCACAACCCCTGCACCACCGGCCACAACCCCTGCACCACCACCCACAACCCCTGTACCACCACCAACAACCCCTGCACCACCACCGTCCTACAACCCCTGCACCACCAAAGACTACAACCCCTGCACCACCACCGTCCACAACCCCTGCACCACCAAAGACTACAACCCCTACACCACCACCGTCCACAACCCCTGCATCACCACCCACAACCCCTGAACCACCACCCACAACCCCTGTATCACCATCCACAACCCCTGCATCACCACCCACAACCCCAGCACCACCACCCACAATCCCTTGCAGCACCAACCACAACCCCTGCAGCACCACCCACAACCCCTGCACAAAAACCCATAACCCCTGCACCACCGTCCACAACCCCTGCATCACCACCCACAACCCCTGCATCACCACCCACAACCCCTGCACCACCACCCACAACCCCTGTATCACCATCCACAACCCCTGCATCACCACCCACAACCCCTGCACCACCAGCGTCCGCAAGCCCAGCATCACCACCCACAACCCCAGCACCACCACCCACAACCCCTGCACCACCACCCACAACCCCTGCACAACCATCCACAACCTTTGCACCACCGTCCACATCCCCTGCACCACCGACCACAACCCATGCACCACCGGCCACAACCCCTGCACCACCATCCACAACCCCTGCACCACCACCCACAACCCCTGTACCACCACCAACAACCCCTGCACCACAACCCTTGCACCACCACCTACAACCCCTGCACCACCACCCACAACCCCAGCACCACCACCCACAACCCTTGCAGCACCAACCACAACCCCTGCAGCACCACCAACAACCCCTGCACCACCACCCACAACCCCTGCATCACCACCCACAACCCCAGCACCCCCACCGTCCACAACCCCTGCACCACAATCCACAACCCCAACAACACCGTCCTCAACACCTGCATCACCACCCACAACCCCTGCACAAAAACCCATAACCCCTGCACCACCGTCCACAACCCCTGCATCACCACCCACAACCCCTGCACCACCACTCACAACCCCTGCACCACCACCCACAACCCCTGCACCACCACCTACAACCCCTGTATCACTATCCACAACCCCTGCATCACCACCCACAACCCCTGCACCACCAGCGTCCGCAAGCCCAGCATCACCACCCACAACCCCAGCACCACCACCCACAACCCCTGCACCTCCACCCACAACCCCTGCACCACAATCCACAACCCCAACAACACCGTCCTCAACACCTGCATCACCACCCACAACCCCTGCACAAAAACCCATAACCCCTGCACCACCGTCCACAACCCCTGCATCACCACCCACAACCCCTGTATCACCACCCACAACCCCTGCATCACCACCCACAACCCCTGCACCACCACCCACAACCCCTGTATCACTATCCACAACCCCTGCATCACCACCCACAACCCCTGTATCACCACCCACAACCCCTGCATCACCACCCACAACCCCTGCACCACCACCCACAACCCCTGTATCACTATCCACAACCCCTGCATCACCACCCACAACCCCTGCACCTCCACCCACAACCCCTGCACAACCATCCACAACCCCAGCACCACCACCCACAACCCCTGCACCACCACCCACAACCCCTGCACCACCACCCATAACCCCTGCACCACCACTCACAACCCCTGCACCACCACCCACAACCCCTGCACCACCGTCCACAACCACATCACCACCACCCACAACCCCTGCACCACCACCGACAACCCCTGTATCACCACCCACAACCCCTGCATCACCACCCACAACCCCTGCACCACAACCTACAACCCATGCACCATCGTCCACATCACCTGCATCACCACCCACAACCCCAGCACCACCACCATCCAAAACCCCTGCACCACCCACCAACAACCCCTGCAACACTACCCACAACCCCAGCACCACCACCATCCATATCCCCTGCACCACCCACCAACAACCCCTGCACCACTACCCACAACCCCAGCACAACCATCCACAACCCCCTGCACCACCACCCACAATCCCTGTACCACCACTCACAACCCCTGCACCACCGTCCACAACCACTGCACCACCACCCACAACACCTGCACCACCACCCACAATCCCATGAACCACCACCCACAACCCCTGCACCACCACCCAGAACACCTGCACAAAAACCCACAACCCATGCACCACCGTCCACATTCCCTGCACTACCACCCACAACCCCAGCACCACCTCCGTCCACAACCCCTGCACCACTATCCACAACCCCTGCACCACTACCGACAACCCCAGCACCACCATCTACAACCCCAGCACCACTACCCACAAAACCTGCATCAGTACCCACAACCCCTGCACCACCGGCCACAACCCCTGCACCACCGACCACAACCCCTGCACCACCGGCCACAACCCCTGCACCACCATCCACAACCCCTGCACCACCACCCACAACCCCTGTACCACCACCAACAACCCCTGCACCACAACCCTTGCACCACCAACCACAACCCCTGCACCACCACCCACAACCCCTGCACCACCACCCACAACCCCAGCACCACCACCCACAACCCTTGCAGCACCAACCACAACCCCTGCAGCACCACCCACAACCCCTGCACCACCACCCACAACCCCTGTACCACCACCCACAACCCCTGCACCACCACCCACAACCCCTGCACCACCACCGTTCACAGTCCCAGCATCACCACCCACAACCCCTGCACCACCGTCCACAACCCCTTCTCCACCACCCACAACCCCCTGCACAACCACCTACAACCCCTGCACCACAACCCACAACCCCTGCACCACCGTCCACAACCCCTTCTCCACCACCCACAACCCCCTGCACAACCACCTACAACCCCTGCACCACAACCCACAACCCCTGCACCAACGTCCACAACCCCTGCACCATTAACCACAACCCCTGCACCACCGAACAAAACCCCTGCACCACCACCCACAACCCCTGCACCACCACCCACAATCCCTTCACCACGACCCACAACCCCTGCACCACAACCGTTCACAATCCCAGCATCACCACACACAACCCCTGCACCACCACCCACTACCCCTGCACCACCACCGTTCACAATCCCAGCATCACCACACACAACCCCTGCACCACCACCCACAACCCCTGCACCACCACCGTTCACAATCCCAGCATCACCACACACAACCCCTGCACCACCGTCCACAACCATTTCTCCACCACCCACAACCCCCTGTACCACCAACTACAACCCCTGCACCACCACCCACAACCCCTGCAACACCGTCCACAACCCCTGTACCACCACCCACAACCTTTGCACCACCACCCACAACACCTGCACCACCACCCACAACCCCTGCACCACCGTCCACACCCCTGAACCTCCACCCACAACCCCTTCACCACCATCCACAACCCCTGCACCACCATCCACAACTCCTGCACCAACGACCACAACCCCTGCACCACCACCCACAACCACTGCACCACTGTCCAAAACTCCTGCACCACCACCCTCAATCCCTGCACTACCACCTACAACCCCAGCACCACCTCCGTCCACAACCCCTGCACCACCATCCATAACCCCTGTACCACTACCAACAACCCCAGCACCACTATCTACAACCCCTGCACCACTACCCACAAAACCTGCATCACTACCCACAACCCCTGCACCACTACCCACAACCCCTGCACCACCATCCACAACCCCTGCGCCACCGTCCACATCCCCTGCACCACCGACCACAACCCCTGCACCACCGGCCACAACCCCTGCACCACCATCCACAACCCCTGCACCACCACCCACAACCCCTGTACCACCACCAACAACCCCTGCACCACAACCCTTGCACCACCTTCCACAACCCCTGCACCACCACCCACAACCCCAGCACCACCACCCACAACCCTTGCAGCACCAACCACAACCCCTGCAGCACCACCCACAACCCCTGCACCACCACCCACAACCCCTGCATCACCACCCACAACCCCAGCACAACCACCGTCCACAACCGCTGCACCAAAATCCACAACCCCAACAACACCGTCCTCAACACCTGCATCACCACCCACAACCCCTGCACAAAAACCCATAACCCCTGCACCACCGTCCACAACCCTTGCATCACCACCCACAACCCCTGCACCACTACTCACAACCCCTGCACCACCACCCACAACCCCTGCACCACCACCTACAACCCCTGTATCACCACCCACAACCCCTGCATCACCACCCACAACCCCTGCACCACCACCCACAACCCCTGTATCACCATCCACAACCCCTGCATCACCACCCACAACCCCTGCACCACCACCGTCCGCAAGCCCAGCATCACCACCCACAACCCCAGCACCACCACCCACAACCCCTGCACCACCACCCACAACCCCTGCACAACCATCCACAACCCCAGCACCACCACCCACAACCCCTGCACCACCACCCACAACCCCTGCACCACCACCGTCCACAATCCCAGCATCTCCACCCACAACCCCTGCACCACAACCTACAACCCATGCACCATCGTCCACATCACCTGCATCACCACCCACAACCCCAGCACCACCACCATCCATAACCCCTGCACCACCCACCAACAACCCCTGCACCACTACCCACAACCCCAGCACAACCATCCACAACCCCCTGCACCACCACCCACAATCCCTGTACCACCACCCACAACCCCTGCACCACCGTCCACAACCACTGCACCACCACCCACAACACCTGCACCACCACCCACAATCCCATGAACCACCACCCACGACCCCTGCACGACCGTCCACAACCCCTGCACCACCACCCAGAACACCTGCACAAAAACCCACAACCCATGCACGACCGTCCACATTCCCTGCACTACCACCCACAACCCCAGCACCACCTTCGTCCACAACCCCTGCACCACCATCCACAACCCCTGCACCACTACCGACAACCCCAGCACCACCATCTACAACCCCTGCACCACTACCCACAAAACCTGCACCACTACCCACAACCCCTGCACCACCGGCCACAACCCCTGCACCACCATCCACAACCCCTGCACCACCGTCCACATCCCCTGCACCACCGACTACAACCCCTGCACCACCGGCCACAACCCCTGCACCACCATCCACAACCCCTGCACCACCACCCACAACCCCTGTACCACCACCAACAACCCCTGCACCACAACCCTTGCACCACCACCCACAACCCCTGCACCACCACCCACAACCCCTGCACCACCACCCACAACCCCAGCACCACCACCCACAACCCTTGCAGCACCAACCACAACCCCTGCAGCACCACCCACAACCCCTGCACCACCACCCACAACCCCTGAACCACCACCCACAACCCCTGCACCACCACCCACAACCCCTGCACCACCACCGTTCACAGTCCCAGCATCACCACCCACAACCCCCTGCACCACCGTCCACAACCCTTTCTCCACCACCCACAACTCCCTGCACAACCACCAACAACCCCTGCACCACAACCCACAACCCCTGCAACACCGTCCACAACCTCTGTACCACCACTCACAACCCCTGCACCAACGTCCACAACCCCTGCACCATTAACCACAACCCCTGCACCACCGAACAAAACCCCCGCACCACCACCACCCACAACCCCTGCACCACCACCCACAACCCCAGCACCACCACCCACAACCCTTGCAGCACCAACCACAACCCCTGCAGCACCACCAACAACCCCTGCACCACCACCCACAACCCCTGCATCACCACCCACAACCCCAGCACCACCACCGTCCACAACCCCTGCACCACAATCCACAACCCCAACAACACCGTCCTCAACACCTGCATCACCACCCACAACCCCTGCACAAAAACCCATAACCCCTGGACCACCGTCCACAACCCCTGCATCACCACCCACAACCCCTGCACCACCACTCACAACCCCTGCACCACCACCCACAACCCCTGCACCACCACCCACAACCCCTGCACCACCACCTACAACCCCTGTATCACCACCCACAACCCTTGCATCACCACCCACAACCCCTGCACCACCACCCACAACCCCTATATCACTATCCACAACCCCTGCATCACCACCCACAACCCCTGCACCACCAGCGTCCGCAAGCCCAGCATCACCACCCACAACCCCAGCACCACCACCCACAACCCCTGCACCACCACCCACAACCCCTGCACAACCATCCACAACCCCAGCACCACCACCCACAACCCCTGCACCACCACCCACAACCCCTGCACCACCACCCATAACCCCTGCACCACCACTCACAACCCCTGCACCACCACCCACAACCCCTGCACCACCGTCCACAACCACATCACCACCACCCACAACCCCTGCACCACCACCTACAACCCCTGTATCACCACCCACAACCCCTGCATCACCACCCACAACCCCTGCACCACAACCTACAACCCATGCACCATCGTCCACATCACCTGCATCACCACCCACAACCCCAGCACCACCACCATCCAAAACCCCTGCACCACCCACCAACAACCCCTGCAACACTACCCACAACCCCAGCACCACCACCATCCATATCCCCTGCACCACCCACCAACAACCCCTGCACCACTACCCACAACCCCAGCACAACCATCCACAACCCCCTGCACCACCACCCACAATCCCTGTACCACCACTCACAACCCCTGCACCACCGTCCACAACCACTGCACCACCACCCACAACACCTGCACCACCACCCACAATCCCTTGAACCACCACCCACAACCCCTGCACCACCACCCAGAACACCTGCACAAAAACCCACAACCCATGCACCACCGTCCACATTCCCTGCACTACCACCCACAACCCCAGCACCACCTCCGTCCACAACCCCTGCACCACTATCCACAACCCCTGCACCACTACCGACAACCGCAGCACCACCATCTACAACCCCTGCACCACTACCCACAAAACCTGCATCAGTACCCACAACCCCTGCACCACCGGCCACAACCCCTGCACCACCATCCACAACCCCTGCACCACCGTCCACATCCCCTGCACCACCGACCACAACCCCTGCACCACCGGCCACAACCCCTGCACCACAATCCACAACCCCTGCACCACCACCCACAACCCCTGTACCACCACCAACAACCCCTGCACCACAACCCTTGCACCACCACCCACAACCCCTGCACCACCACCCACAACCCCTGCACCACCACCCACAACCCCAGCACCACCACCCACAACCCTTGCAGCACCAACCACAACCCCTGCAGCACCACCCACAACCCCTGCACCACCACCCACAACCCCTGTACCACCACCCACAACCCCTGCACCACCACCCACAACCCCTGCACCACCACCGTTCACAGTCCCAGCATCACCACCCACAACCCCTGCACCACCGTCCACAACCCCTTCTCCACCACCCACAACCCCCTGCACAACCACCTACAACCCCTGCACCACAACCCACAACCCCTACAACACCGTCCACAACCCCTGTACCACCACTAACAACCCCTGCACCAACGTCCACAACCCCTGCACCATTAACCACAACCCCTGCACCACCGAACAAAACCCCTGCACCACCACCCACAACCCCTGCACCACCACCCACAATCCCTTCACCACGACCCACAACCCCTGCACCACCACCGTTCACAATCCCAGCATCACCACACACAACCCCTGCACCACCACCCACAACCCCTGCACCACCACCGTTCACAATCCCAGCATCACCACACACAACCCCTGCACCACCACCGTTCACAATCCCAGCATCACCACACACAACCCCTGCACCACCGTCCACAACCATTTCTCCACCACCCACAACCCCCTGTACCACCAACTACAACCCCTGCACCACCACCCACAACCCCTGCAACACCGTCCACAACCCCTGTACCACCACCCACAACCTTTGCACCACCACCCACAACACCTGCACCACCACCCACAACCCCTGCACCACCGTCCACACCCCTGAACCTCCACCCACAACCCCTTCACCACCATCCACAACCCCTGCACCACCATCCACAACTCCTGCACCAACGACCACAACCCCTGCACCACCACCCACAACCACTGCACCACTGTCCAAAACTCCTGCACCACCACCCTCAATCCCTGCACTACCACCTACAACCCCAGCACCACCTCCGTCCGCAACCCCTGCACCACCATCCATAACCCCTGCACCACTACCAACAACCCCAGCACCACTATCTACAACCCCTGCACCACTACCCACAAAACCTGCATCACTACCCACAACCCCTGCACCACTACCCACAACCACTGCACCACCATCCACAACCCCTGCGCCACCGTCCACATCCCCTGCACCACCGACCACAACCCCTGCACCACCGGCCACAACCCCTGCACCACCATCCACAACCCCTGCACCACCACCCACAACCCCTGTACCACCACCAACAACCCCTGCACCACAACCCTTGCACCACCACCCACAACCCCTGCACCACCACCCACAACCCCAGCACCACCACCCACAACCCTTGCAGCACCAACCACAACCCCTGCAGCACCACCCACAACCCCTGCACCACCACCGTTCACAGTCCCAGCATCACCACCCACAACCCCTGCACCACCGTCCACAACCCTTTCTCCACCACCCACAACCCCCTGCACAACCACCTACAACCCCTGCACCACAACCCACAACCCCTGCAACACCGTCCACAACCTCTGTACCACCACTCACAACCCCTGCACCAACGTCCACAACCCCTGCACCATTAACCACAACCCCTGCACCACCGAACAAAACCCCCGCACCACCACCATCCACAACCCCTGCACCACCAACCACAATCCCCGCACCACCACCCACAACCCCTGCATCACCACCCACAATCCCTTCACCACCACCCACAACCTCTGCACCACCACCCACAACCCCTGCACCACCACCGTTCACAAT
Source organism: Procambarus clarkii (assembly GCF_040958095.1). NCBI lineage: Eukaryota > Metazoa > Arthropoda > Malacostraca > Decapoda > Cambaridae > Procambarus > Procambarus clarkii. The sequence continues at coordinate 13,440,054 of NC_091169.1, read as the reverse complement.
CCCAGCATCACCACACACAACCCCTTCACCACCGTCCACAACCATTTCTCCACCACCCACAACCCCCTGTACCACCAACTACAACCCCTGCACCACCACCCACAACCCCTGCAACACCGTCCACAACCCCTGTACCACCACCCACAACCTTTGCACCACCACCCACAACACCTGCACCACCACCCACAACCCCTGCACCACCGTCCACACCCCTGAACCTCCACCCACAACCCCTTCACCACCATCCACAACCCCTGCACCACCATCCACAACTCCTGCACCAACGACCACAACCCCTGCACCACCACCCACAACCACTGCACCACTGTCCAAACCTCCTGCACCACCACCGACCACAACCTCTGCACAACCGTCCACAACCCCTGCACCACCACCCACAACCCCTGCACCACCACCGTTCACAGTCCCAGCATCACCACCCACAACCCCCTGCACCACCGTCCACAACCCTTTCTCCACCACCCACAACCCCCTGCACAACCACCAACAACCCCTGCACCACAACCCACAACCCCTGCAACACCGTCCACAACCTCTGTACCACCACTCACAACCCCTGCACCAACGTCCACAACCCCTGCACCATTAACCACAACCCCTGCACCACCGAACAAAACCCCCACACCACCACCACCCACAACCCCTGCACCACCACCCACAACCCCAGCACCACCACCCACAACCCTTGCACCACCACCCACAACCCCTGCATCACCACCCACAACCCCAGCACCACCACCGTCCACAACCCCTGCACCACAATCCACAACCCCAACAACACCGTCCTCAACACCTGCATCACCACCCACAACCCCTGCACAAAAACCCATAACCCCTGCACCACCGTCCACAACCCCTGCATCACCCCAACCCTGCACCCACTCAACCCCTGCACCACCACTCACAACCCCTGCACCACCACCCACAACCCCTGCACCACCACCTACAACCCCTGTATCACCACCCACAACCCCTGCATCACCACCCACAACCCCTGCACCACCACCCACAACCCCTATATCACTATCCACAACCCCTGCATCACCACCCACAACCCCTGCACCACCAGCGTCCGCAAGCCCAGCATCACCACTACAACCCCAGCACCACCACCCACAACCCCTGCACCACCACCCACAACCCCTGCACAACCATCCACAACCCCAGCACCACCACCCACAACCCCTGCACCACCACCCACAACCCCTGCACCACCACCCATAACCCCTGCACCACCACTCACAACCCCTGCACCACCACCCACAACCCCTGCACCACCGTCCACAACCACATCACCACCACCCACAACCCCTGCACCACCACCTACAACCCCTGTATCACCACCCACAACCCCTGCATCACCACCCACAACCCCTGCACCACAACCTACAACCCATGCACCATCGTCCACATCACCTGCATCACCACCCACAACCCCAGCACCACCACCATCCAAAACCCCTGCACCACCCACCAACAACCCCTGCAACACTACCCACAACCCCAGCACCACCACCATCCATATCCCCTGCACCACCCACCAACAACCCCTGCACCACTACCCACAACCCCAGCACAACCATCCACAACCCCTTGCACCACCACCCACAATCCCTGTACCACCACTCACAACCCCTGCACCACCGTCCACAACCACTGCACCACCACCCACAACACCTGCACCATCACCCACAATCCCTTGAACCACCACCCACAACCCCTGCACCACCACCCAGAACACCTGCACAAAAACCCACAACCCATGCACCACCGTCCACATTCCCTGCACTACCACCCACAACCCCAGCACCACCTCCGTCTACAACCCCTGCACCACTATCCACAACCCCTGCACCACTACCGACAACCCCAGCACCACCATCTACAACCCCTGCACCACTACCCACAAAACCTGCATCAGTACCCACAACCCCTGCACCACCGGCCACAACCCCTGCACCACCATCCACAACCCCTGCACCACCGTCCACATCCCCTGCACCACCGACCACAACCCCTGCACCACCGGCCACAACCCCTGCACCACAATCCACAACCCCTGCACCACCACCCACAACCCCTGTACCACCACCAACAACCCCTGCACCACAACCCTTGCACCACCACCCACAACCCCTGCACCACCACCCACAACCCCTGCACCACCACCCACAACCCCAGCACCACCACCCACAACCCTTGCAGCACCAACCACAACCCCTGCAGCACCACCCACAACCCCTGCACCACCACCCACAACCCCTGTACCACCACCCACAACCCCTGAACCACGACCCACAACCCCTGCACCACCACCGTTCACAGTCCCAGCATCACCACCCACAACCCCTGCACCACCGTCCACAACCCCTTCTCCACCACCCACAACCCCCTGCACAACCACCTACAACCCCTGCACCACAACCCACAACCCCTGCAACACCGTCCACAACCCCTGTACCACCACTAACAACCCCTGCACCAACGTCCACAACCCCTGCACCATTAACCACAACCCCTGCACCACCGAACAAAACCCCTGCACCACCACCCACAACCCCTGCACCACCACCCACAATCCCTTCACCACGACCCACAACCCCTGCACCACCACCGTTCACAATCCCAGCATCACCACACACAACCCCTGCACCACCACCCACAACCCCTGCACCACCACCGTTCACAATCCCAGCATCACCACACACAACCCCTGCACCACCGTCCACAACCATTTCTCCACCACCCACAACCCCCTGTACCACCAACTACAACCCCTGCACCACCACCCACAACCCCTGCAACACCGTCCACAACCCCTGTACCACCACCCACAACCTTTGCACCACCACCCACAACACCTGCACCACCACCCACAACCCCTGCACCACCGTCCACACCCCTGAACCTCCACCCACAACCCCTTCACCACCATCCACAACCCCTGCACCACCATCCACAACTCCTGCACCAACGACCACAACCCCTGCACCACCACCCACAACCACTGCACCACTGTCCAAAACTCCTGCACCACCACCCTCAATCCCTGCACTACCACCTACAACCCCAGCACCACCTCCGTCCACAACCCCTGCACCACCATCCATAACCCCTGCACCACTGCCAACAACCCCAGCACCACTATCTACAACCCCTGCACCACTACCCACAAAACCTGCATCACTACCCACAACCCCTGCACCACTACCCACAACCACTGCACCACCATCCACAACCCCTGCGCCACCGTCCACATCCCCTGCACCACCGACCACAACCCCTGCACCACCGGCCACAACCCCTGCACCACCATCCACAACCCCTGCACCACCACCCACAACCCCTGTACCACCACCAACAACCCCTGCACCACAACCCTTGCACCACCACCCACAACCCCTGCACCACCACCCACAACCCCAGCACCACCACCCACAACACTTGCAGCACCAACCACAACCCCTGCAGCACCACCCACAACCCCTGCACCACCACCGTTCACAGTCCCAGCATCACCACCCACAACCCCTGCACCACCGTCCACAACCCTTTCTCCACCACCCACAACCCCCTGCACAACCACCTACAACCCCTGCACCACAACCCACAACCCCTGCAACACCGTCCACAACCTCTGTACCACCACTCACAACCCCTGCACCAACGTCCACAACCCCTGCACCATTAACCACAACCCCTGCACCACCGAACAAAACCCCCGCACCACCACCATCCACAACCCCTGCACCACCAACCACAATCCCCGCACCACCACCCACAACCCCTGCATCACCACCCACAATCCCTTCACCACCACCCACAACCTCTGCACCACCACCCACAACCCCTGCACCACCACCGTTCACAATCCCAGCATCACCACACACAACCCCTTCACCACCGTCCACAACCATTTCTCCACCACCCACAACCCCCTGTACCACCAACTACAACCCCTGCACCACCACCCACAACCCCTGCAACACCGTCCACAACCCCTGTACCACCACCCACAACCTTTGCACCACCACCCACAACACCTGCACCACCACCCACAACCCCTGCACCACCGTCCACACCCCTGAACCTCCACCCACAACCCCTTCACCACCATCCACAACCCCTGCACCACCATCCACAACTCCTGCACCAACGACCACAACCCCTGCACCACCACCCACAACCACTGCACCACTGTCCAAACCTCCTGCACCACCACCGACCACAACCTCTGCACAACCGTCCACAACCCCTGCACCACCACCCTCAATCCCAGCACCACCACCCACAACCCCTGCACCATCGGCCACAACCCCTGCACCACTGCCCACAATTCCTGTCCACCGTCCACAACCGCTGCACCACCACCGTCCACAACCCCTAAACCACCACCCACAACACTTGCATCACCACCAACAACCCTTGCACCACCGTCCACAACCCCTGCATCACCACCCACAACCCCTGCACCACCACCACCGTCCACAAACCCTGCACCACCACCCACAACCCCTGCACCACCACCCACAACCTCTGCACCACCACCTACAACCCCTGCACCACCACCGTTCACTGTCCCAGCATCACCACACACAACCCCTGCACCACCGTCCACAACCATTTCTCCACCACCCACAACCTCCTGTACCACCAACTACAACCCCTGCACCACCACCCATAATCCCTGCAACACCGTCCACAACCCCTGTACCACCACTCACAACCCCTACACCAACGTCCACAACCCCTGCACCATTAACCACAACCCCTGCACCACCGACCAAAACCCCTGCACCACCACCATCCACATCCCCTGCACCACCACCCACAATCCCCGCACCACCACCCACAACCCCTGCACCACCACCCACAACCTTTGCACCACCACCCACAACACCTGCACCACCACCCACAACCCCTGCACCACCGTCCACACCCCTGAACCTCCACCCACAACCCCTTCACCACCATCCACAACCCCTGCACCACCATCCACAACTCCTGCACCAACGACCACAACCCCTGCACCACCACCCACAACCACTGCACCACTGTCCAAACCTCCTGCACCACCACCGACCACAACCTCTGCACCACCGTCCACAACCCCTGCACCACCACCCTCAATCCCAGCACCACTACCCACAACCCCTGCACCACCGGCCACAACCCCTGCACCACTGCCCACAATTCCTGTCCACCGTCCACAACCGCTGCACCACCACCGTCCACAACCCCTAAACCACCACCCACAACACTTGCATCACCACCAACAACCCCTGCACCACCGTCCTCAACACCTGCAACACCACCCACAACCCCTGCACAAAAACCCATAACCCCTGCACCACCGCCCACAACCCCTGCACCACCACCTACAACCCCTGTATCACCACCCACATCCCCTGCATCACCACCCACAACCCCTGCACCACCACCCACAACCCCTGTATCACAATCCACAACCCCTGCATCACCACCCACAACCCCTGCACCACCACCGTCCGCAAGCCCAGCATAACCACGCACAACCCCAGCACCACCACCCACAACCCCTGCACCACCACCCACAACCCCTGCACAACCATCCACAACCCCTGCACCACCACCCACAACCCCTGCACCACCACCCACAACCCCTGCACCACCACCCACAACCCCTGCACCACCACCCACAACCCCTGCACCACCACCCACAACCCCTGCACCACCGTCCACAACCACTGCACCACCACCCACAACACCTGCACCACCACCGTCCACAATCCCAGCATCTCCACCCACAACCCCTGCACCACAACCTATAACCCATGCACCATCGTCCACATCACCTGCATCACCACCCACAACCCCAGCACCACCACCATCCATAACCCCTGCACCACCCACCAACAACCCCTGCACCACTACCCACAACCCCAGCACCACCACTATCCATAACCCCTGCACCACCCACCAACAACCCCTGCACCACTACCCACAATCCCAGCACAACCATCCACAACCCCCTGCACCACCACCCACAATACCTGTACCACCACTCACAACCCCTGCACGACCGTCCACAACCTCTGCACCACCACCCAGAACACCTGCACAAAAACCCACAACCCATGCACCACCGTCCACATTCCCTGCACTAACACCCACAACCCCAGCACCACCTCCGTCCACAACCCCTGCACCACCATCCACAACCCCTGCACCACTACCGACAACCCCAGCACCACCATCTACAACCCCTGCACCACTACCCACAAAACCTGCACCACTACCCACAACCCCTGCACCACCGGCCACAACCCCTGCACCACCATCCACAACCCCTGCACCACCGTCCACATCCCCTGCACCACCGACCACAACCCCTGCACCACCGGCCACAACCCCTGCACCACCATCCACAACCCCTGCACCACCACCCACAATCCCTGTACCACCACCAACAACCCCCTGCACCACAACCCTTGCACCACCACCCACAACCCCTGCACCACCACCCACAACCCCTGCACCACCACCCACAACCCCAGCACCACCACCCACAACCCTTGCAGCACCAACCACAACCCCTGCAGCACCACCCACAACCCCTGCACCACAACCGTTCACAATCCCAGTATCACCACCCACAACCTTTGCACCACCACCCACAACGCCTGCACCGCCATCCACAAGCTCTGCACCACCATCCACAATTCCTGACCACCGTCCACAACCCCTGCACCATCACCCACAATTCCTGACCACCGTCCACAACCCCTGCACCACTGCCCACAATTCCTGACTACCGTCCACAACCCCTGCACCACCACAATCATCAACCCCTGCACCACCACCCACAATCCCTGCACCACTACCCACAACCCTTGCACCACCACCCACAACCCCTGCACCACCACTCATAACCCCTGCACCACAACAGTCCACAATCCCTGCATCGGCAAGCACAACCCCTGCACACCATCCACAACCCCTTCACCAACACCCACAACCCCTGCACCACCGTCCACAACCCCTGCACCACCACCGACCACAACTAGCGCACCACCACCCACAACCTCTGCACCACAGACCACAACCCTTGCACCACCACCCATAACCCCTGCATCACCACCCAGAACCCTTGCACCACAACCCACAACCCCTGCACCACCACCAATATCAGCTGCACTGCCACACCCACAACCCCTGCTCCACCACCGTCCACAACCCCTGCACTACCACCCATAATCCTTGAACAACCGTCCACAACACCGGCATCACCACCCACAAACCCTGCACCTCCGTCCAACACCCCTGCATCACCACCCACAACCCCTGCACCACCAACAACAACCCCTCTTCCTCCTTCCACAACCCCCTGCATCACCACCCACAACCCCTGCACCACCACCCACAACACCTGCACCACCACGCACAACCACTGAACAACCGTCCACAACCCCTGCACCACCACCAATAACCCCTGGATCACCACCCACAACCCCGGAATCACCACCCACAAACCCTGCACCACCACCCACAACCCCTGCAACACCACCCACAACTCTTGCATCATTACCCACAACCCCTGCACCACCACCCACAACCCCTGCACCAGCACCACCCACAACCCCTGCACCACCACCCACAACCCCTGCATCACCACCCACAACCCCTGCACCACCACCCACAACCCCTGCACCGCTGTCCACAACCCCTGCACGACCACCCACAACCCCTGCACCACCGTCCACAACCCCTGCACCACCGTCAACAACCCCTGAGTAGTAGGGAGTACATCTCACAGGGGATTTTTTTTTTCAGGCCAGAGATCCCCTGTGAGATGTACATCTCACAGGGGATATTTTGTTTGAGGTCCAATATCCCCTGTAGCGTGTCGGGGGTTTCAAGGTGAATTTGGGGAGTCACAGATTTGGGATTAAGGATTTCTTATGAGTGAGTAATTTCCGAGATTTTAGAAGTATGGAATTCTTATGAGAAAAATAATTTCCGAGACTTAGAAGTTTGTTAAGGTCTTATAGGAGAAATTCAAATTCGCGTTTAAGAGCCAGCATTTCCAGGAGAACTCTACGGACATATTTTACCTGTTTTCAACTTACAAAATCCGTCTGTGTGAGCCATGGTTTTCAGGTAAATTTAGAAAATCACCTGTGCGGGCCAGGGTTTTCAGGTCCAAAATGTTCTGTGCGGGCCAGGGTTTTCAGGTCTCGTACCTCACACCCCCTCCCTCCCCCCTTACCTCACAATCTGTCGCCTCACCTTTATTTACCTTAGGCCAGCCAGCCAGACTCTTCGTGTAGGTCACCTCGGTAATCTTATCTTATCTTCTCCATAATAATATCTGGACCGTCCCTCCACCCTCTCTCTCTCTCCTTTCATTCAGTTCAGCTATTTTCTAACGTCGTATGTTTGCTCCTTTTCATTAAGCAAGTCAGTTTTACACAAATAAATCGTGTTAGTAAGCAAGTTCTAGCTCACGTTCCCCGCCTTAGTCCCCTGTCGTATAATGAATACTAAGAGTCCAATCCCTCTAAAATTTAAATAATCATATTTCAAACGTAGTTCAATACAGTAATTTAGTTACCGAGCTCCAGCTCTTGTCCTCCACCTTAGTTCCCTCGCACATCTTCGTTATTAACCCATTATTTTTCATGAAATTTTAACCCGCCATACTTATAACTGTGTAAGTAAAGATTACACATTTACCAAACTCTAGCTCTTGTCCTCCGCTTTAGCTCTCTCTCGTATCTTCGTTAATACCTATTCAAATTCCCCGAAATTTTTACCAGCTGTATTTCAGACATAGTTTAGTAAATGCAAACAGTTACCGAACTCTAGCTCTTATCCTCCACCTTAGCTCTCTCTCGTATCTTCGTTAATACCTAATCAAATTCCCTGAAATTTTAATCCTCTGTATTTCAGACACAGTAAATAAGATCAAGTCCATTACCGAGCTCCAGCTCTCGTACCCCACCTTACTCCCCTCGCGTGTCTTCAGTAATATCCTATCAAATTCCCTGAAATTTATACTCTCTGTATTTCGGACATAGTAAATAGGATCCAAACAATTATCAAACTCTAACTCTTGTCCACCGCCTTAGTTCATTTATACAAGATCGTTAGTAACAGACCAATTTTCCCGAAATTTAAAGCAGACATACTTCAAAGTTATTAAATAAAATCAAGTCAATTACTGAGCTCCAGCTCTCGTCCCCCAACTTAGTTCTCTCTCGTATCTTTGTAAATAACCCATCAATTCCCCTGAAATTTTTACCCTCTGTATTTCAGACACCGTAAATAAGATCAAAACAGTTATCGAGCTCCAGCTCTCGTCCCCAACTTAGTTCTCTCTCGTAAATAACCCATCATTTTTCCCGAAATTTTTACCCTCTGTATTTCAGACATAGTAAATATGATGTAAACAAATATAAAACTCTAGCTCTTGTCCTCTGTCCAAGTTCACTCCTGTAAATTCATTACTATCAGTCCAAATTCCCCAGAGATTTAAACACCCAACTACATTTTCAGACATAGTAAATAAAAACCAGTTCAGTTATCAAGTTTCAACTCTTGTCCCCCAGCTTAGTTCATTTTGTACAAGTTCTTTATTTTCCAACTAAATCACCTGAGATTTAAGATCACCTTATTTCTAACGTAGTAAAATTAATCTGGACATTAGCCAAGCTCCATTTCCTCAGCCTTAGATCATCGAACATAAATATATCCGATCAAGTCCCTCTCCAGCCTATCTGTTTATCAGAGTAATTACTTTACCCTTCTCATCCCCAACGTATCCAAACCTTCAATAATCATACTGTATTTGCATATTTTCTCTATATTCAGCTGTGTTCTTCACATTTTGTCCATGTTTTCTGTGTTCATTCCATGTTCTACAAATGTTCACAGCATGCTCAGTTCAATTCTTTTCACCTGTTTTTTCTCATTTTTTCTGTTTTCTACCGCTTTCCCCGTATATTCACTATGTTCTTTGTCATGTTTTTCATGTACATCATATGTTCTCTGTATAACTTTTATACTCAATATTCATGTTCTCAATGTTCTTAGCTTGTTCTTCACATGTTCAGTGTTCATTCTTTGTATTCCCTATGTTCTTTATCATGTCTTCATATTCTCTATAAGTTCATATTCCCTGCATGTTCACTCTATTCATCAACTTTTTCTTACATGTTTTCTGTGTTCACCGTATGTTCACTGTGTTCATTCCCCTACATAACCTCAATTTTTTTATGTTCTTTGTTTCTTTAAACCAATTTGTTTTCTTCCATTCACTAACTAGTTCTTTGCCAAATATTATACAGCAATACAGTTCCCTCAACAATTTTAGTCACCCAGTTTTATTTTCAAAACTATGTCAAAGTAATTCTCGTTGTCAACTTAATAGTTCTACCAACCCCGTTCTTAAACAAATCTACACTCTAATCAGTTCCAAATTTACAAAGACAAACCTTTCTCGTAACTTCTTAACTAAAAATCTTTCGCCAATCAACTAAAACATAGTCTCTTTCCTCATTTCTCAACTAAACTTATTATCCAATCAACCAAAAATTGTCAAAGGAATCTTTCCAACACTGTTCATAACTAAACTTATTCCCTAGTCATCAGAAAATAACCGTGTTCTTCATGTTTCATTGTCATTTCATAACTAAAATTATCCATCAATCAACAGAAAAAGTCATATTCATCATTGTTCCTAACTAAAATTATGTTTTCGTCAAGTAAGAAAATATAGTCAAAGATATCTATCATCGTCGTTCTTAACTGACATTTATACTTTGTGGAGCACTAAAATAGTCACTGTTGTCATATTTTTTTCTTGTCTTTCCTCAACTAAAATAGTCAATGTAACTTTTTCAACACTTTCGTAACTAAAATTATATGTCGCTAAGTAAGAAAAATAGTCAAATGTAACTTTTTCAGCACTTTCGTAAAAATTATATGTCGTTAAGTAAGAAAAATAGTCAAAGGTGCTCTCCGTAACACCAAAGTTACTCTTCGAGATAACAAAAGACACTCTCAAACACTCAAAAATTTACTCGCATCCTCAAAGTTATTCTCAGAGTCATCAAAAAGTTAATCTCAGTCATCAAAATGCTATTCTCTAAGTAACCTTTCGTTCATCAGAGAATCTTTATAAGACATCTTCGTTCATTAAAGTTAATCACAGAGGCATAAAAGTTATTCTCGGAGCTATCAAAATTAATCTCTAAAACAACAAAAGTTAATCTCGGTCATCAAAGTTGATCTGCAAGATATCTTCGAGACATCAAAGTTACTTTTCATTACATCAAAGACGCATTCAAATACTACCCATGTTCTCAAAAGACATTCTCAAAGTCATCAAAGTTATTCAAAGAGCTAACAAAAGTTATTCTCAGAGTCACCTTCGTTCTTCAGAGAAACTTTCCAAAACATCTTTGTTCATCAAAGTTATTCTCGGAGTCATCAAAAGGTATTCTCTAACTCACTTTTGGTCATTAAAGTTAATTTCTATGTTATAAAAGTTTGTCTCAGAGGCATCTAAAGTTAATCTTAGAGTTATCAAATGTAATCTCTAACTCACTTTTGTTCATCAAAGTTGATCTCAGAGTTAACAAAGGTAATCTCTAACTCACTCTCGTTCATCAAAGTTGTTTCAAAGACATCAAAGTTAATCTCAGAGTTATCCAAAGACATTCTCAAAGTCATCAAAAGGTATTCTCTAACTCACTTTTGGTCATTAAAGTTAATTTCTATGTTATAAAAGTTTGTCTCAGAGACATCTAAAGTTAATCTTAGAGTTATCAAATGTAATCTCTAACTCACTTTTGTTCATCAAAGTTGATCTCAGAGTTAACAAAGGTAATCTCTAACTCACTCTCGTTCATCAAAGTTGTTTCAAAGACATCAAAGTTAATCTCAGAGTTATCCAAAGACATTCTCAAAGTCATCAAAGTTATTCTAAGAGCTATCAAACTTGTTCTCAAAGTCATCAAAGTTATTCCAAGAGACGTCAAAGTTAATCCAAGACATCATCTTTCATCAAAGATATTCTCTCTAAGCCATCAATGTTCTTCTCTAAGACATAAAAGTTATTCTCTATGTCATCAAAAAGTTATTCTCTGAGCTAACAAAATACTACTCATGTTCTCAAAGACATTCTCAAAGTCATCAAAGTTGTTCACAGAGTCATCAAAGTTATTCTGTAACTCACTTTTGTTCATTAAAGTTAATTTCTATGTTATAAAAGTTATTCTCAGAGACATAAAAGTTATTCTCAGAGTCATCAAAAGTTGTTCTCTAAAACATTCAATGTTGCTATCTAAGACATCAAAGATGTTCTCTAAATCATAAAAGTTAATCTTTAAGCCACCTTCGTTCATTAGAGAAACTTTCCAATCCATATTCGTTGACCAAAGTTATTCTCAGAGTCATCAAAGTGATCTCTAATTCACCTTCGTTCTCCAAAAGTTGTTCTCTAAGACACCTTCGTTCATCAAAGAAACTCTCCTTCTTCCATCGTGTTATTCTTTAAGACATCTTCAGTCATAAAATTTCTCTCCAAAATGTAACTAGTTCAGCTTTTCATACCAAACCTGCATTTCTGTTAAAATATATTTTCACAGTCACTTTACCCTAAAACTGTTCTCTGAACTATCCTAACTTAACTTAACCTAACTTACCTAACTTTACCTATCTTACCTAACTTAACCTGCATAACCTAACTTTACCTATCCTAACATAACTTACCTTACCTTACCTATCTTACCTAACTTCACCTATCTTACCTAACTTACCTACATTACCTAACCTAACCTAACCTAACTTACCTACATTACCTAACTTAACCTGCATAACCTAACCTGCTTAACTTAACTTACCTAACTTATCCTGCTTAACCTAACTTACCTACATTACCTAACTTAACCTGCTTAACCTAACTTTACCTATCCTAACTTAACTTAACCTAACTTACCTAACTTAACCTAACTTACCTAACTTATCCTGCTTAACCTAAATTACCTTACCTAACTTATCCTGCTTAACCTAACTTACCTAACTTAACCTGCTGAACCTAACTTACATAACTTATCTTACCTATCCTAACCTAACCTAACTTGCTTTACCTAACTTAATCTTACATTCCCAAACTGATGTATCCTAACTTATCTAGTCCAACCAGACATGATCTAACTTACATAATTATTCCTGCTTGTCTTTTGTGTTTCGTCAATCATTGTCTCATATTCATTTACTCATTTCATTAGTTAATTTCTCAAATGGTCACTTATGCATTTCAAGTGCTATTTGTTAGAGATTGGATATTTAAGCATTTCAAAGAATTTTTGTTATATATGGGCATTTACTCATTTCAAGGGATAATTTCTCAAATGGACGTTTTTGCATTTCAAATGTTATTTGTTTAAGATTGGGTGTTTAACCATTTCAAAGGATTTTTGTTATATATGGGAACTTACTCGTTTCAAGGCCTAATTTCTCAAATGGTCATTTTTGCAGATCAAGGGTTATTTGTTAAAGTTCATCAAGTTGCTCATAAGTTGTACTTATTATGTTTGTTATCATTTATTCTTATTCCCCATCCCTTTAACCTAACCTTTCAGATGTAGTTTATTGTGTTTTTTGACGTATTTGTTGAATATATTATCCTTTTCCTAACCTTTCAGATGTAGTTTTGTTTCTACTTTTTGTATATTTTTACCCTGTATAACTTTTAAAGTTATACAGAGAACATATGATGTACATGAAAAACATGACAAAGAACATAGTGAATATACGGGGAAAGCGGTAGAAAACAGAAAAAATGAGAAAAAACAGGTGAAAAGAATTGAACTGAGCATGCTGTGAACATTTGTAGAACATGGAATGAACACAGAAAACATGGACAAAATGTGAAGAACACAGCTGAATATAGAGAAAATATGCAAATACGGTATGATTATTGAAGGTTTGGATACGTTGGGGATGAGAAGGGTAAAGTAATTACTCTGATAAACAGATAGGCTGGAGAGGGACTTGATCGGATATATTTATGTTCGATGATCTAAGGCTGAGGAAATGGAGCTTGGCTAATGTCCAGATTAATTTTACTACGTTAGAAATAAGGTGATCTTAAATCTCAGGTGATTTAGTTGGAAAATAAAGAACTTGTACAAAATGAACTAAGCTGGCGGACAAGAGTTGAAACTTGATAACTGAACTGGTTTTTATTTACTATGTCTGAAAATGTAGTTGGGTGTTTAAATCTCTGGGGAATTTGGACTGATAGTAATGAATTTACAGGAGTGAACTTGGACAGAGGACAAGAGCTAGAGTTTTATATTTGTTTACATCATATTTACTATGTCTGAAATACAGAGGGTAAAAATTTCGGGAAAAATGATGGGTTATTTACGAGAGAGAACTAAGTTGGGGACGAGAGCTGGAGCTCGATAACTGTTTTGATCTTATTTACGGTGTCTGAAATACAGAGGGTAAAAATTTCAGGGGAATTGATGGGTTATTTACAAAGATACGAGAGAGAACTAAGTTGGGGGACGAGAGCTGGAGCTCAGTAATTGACTTGATTTTATTTAATAACTTTGAAGTATGTCTGCTTTAAATTTCGGGAAAATTGGTCTGTTACTAACGATCTTGTATAAATGAACTAAGGCGGTGGACAAGAGTTAGAGTTTGATAATTGTTTGGATCCTATTTACTATGTCCGAAATACAGAGAGTATAAATTTCAGGGAATTTGATAGGATATTACTGAAGACACGCGAGGGGAGTAAGGTGGGGTACGAGAGCTGGAGCTCGGTAATGGACTTGATCTTATTTACTGTGTCTGAAATACAGAGGATTAAAATTTCAGGGAATTTGATTAGGTATTAACGAAGATACGAGAGAGAGCTAAGGTGGAGGATAAGAGCTAGAGTTCGGTAACTGTTTGCATTTACTAAACTATGTCTGAAATACAGCTGGTAAAAATTTCGGGGAATTTGAATAGGTATTAACGAAGATACGAGAGAGAGCTAAAGCGGAGGACAAGAGCTAGAGTTTGGTAAATGTGTAATCTTTACTTACACAGTTATAAGTATGGCGGGTTAAAATTTCATGAAAAATAATGGGTTAATAACGAAGATGTGCGAGGGAACTAAGGTGGAGGACAAGAGCTGGAGCTCGGTAACTAAATTACTGTATTGAACTACGTTTGAAATATGATTATTTAAATTTTAGAGGGATTGGACTGTTAGTATTCATTATACGACAGGGGACTAAGGCGGGGAACGTGAGCTAGAACTTGCTTACTAACACGATTTATTTGTGTAAAACTGACTTGCTTAATGAAAAGGAGCAAACATACGATGTTAGAAAATAGCTGAACTGAATGAAAGGAGAGAGAGAGAGGGTGGAGGGACGGTCCAGATATTATTATGGAGAAGATAAGATAAGATTACCGAGGTGACCTACACGAAGAGTCTGGCTGGCTGGCCTAAGGTAAATAAAGGTGAGGCGACAGATTGCGAGGTAAGGGGGGAGGGAGGGGGTGTGAGGTACGAGACCTGAAAACCCTGGCCCGCACAGAACATTTTGGACCTGAAAACCCTGGCCCGCACAGGTGATTTTCTAAATTTACCTGAAAACCATGGCTCACACAGACGGATTTTGTAAGTTGAAAATAGGTAAAATATGTCCATAGAGTTCTCCTGGAAATGCTGGCTCTTAAACGCGAATTTGAATTTCTCCCATAAGACCTTAACAAACTTCTAAGTCTCGGAAATTATTTTTCTCATAAGAATTCCATACTTCTAAAATCTCGGAAATTACTCACTCATAAGAAATCCTTAATCCCAAATCTGTGACTCCCCAAATTCACCTGAAACCCCCGACACGCTACAGGGGATATTGGACCTCAAACAAAATATCCCCTGTGAGATGTACATCTCACAGGGGATCTCTGGCCTGAAAAACAAATCCCCTGTGAGATGTACTCCCTACTACTCCCCTGCACCACCACACACAACCCCTGCACCACTGTCCACAACCCCTTCACCACCACCGTCCACAACCCCTGCACCACCACCGTCCGCAACCCCTGCACCACCACCCATAACCTCTTCATCACCACCCAAAACCCCTGCATCACCACCTACAACCCCTGCAACTCCACCCACAACACCTGCACCACCATCAATAACCCCTGCACCACCGTCCACAATCCCTGCATCACCACCCACAACCCCTGCACCACCACCCATAACCCCTGCACCACCGTCCATAACCCCTGCACCTCCACCCACAACCCCTGCACCACCACCCACAACCCCTGCACCACCACCCACAACCCCTGCACCCTAGACCACAACCCTTGCACCATCACCCACAACCCCTGTACCACCACCAACAACCCCTGCACCACAACCCTTGCACCACCACCCACAACCCCTGCACCACCACCCACAACCCCAGCACCACCACCCACAACCCTTGCAGCACCAACCACAACCCCTGCACCACCAAAGCCCACAACCCCTGCACCACTACCGTCCACAACCCCTACACCACCACCGTCCACAACACCTGCACCACTACCGTCCACAACCCCTGCACCTTCACCCACAACCCCTGCACCACCACCCATTACCCCTGCACAACCGTAAACAATCCCTGCATCCCCACTCACAACCCCTGCACCACATTCCACAACCCCTGCATCACCACCCATAACCCCTGCACCACAACCGTCCACAACCCCTTCACCACCGACCACAACCCCTACACCACCACCCACAACCTCTGCACCACAGACCACAACCCCTGCACCATCACCCACAACCCCTGCATCACCACCGATACACAACCCCTGCACCACCACCCACAACCCTTGCACCATCACCTATAACCCCTGCACAACCGTGCACAACCCCTGCATAACCACCAACAACCCCTGCACCATCACACACAACCCCTACACCACTGTCCACAACCCCTTCACCACCACCGTCCACAACCCCTGCACCACCAAAGACTACAACCCCTGCACCACCACCGTCCACAACCCCTGCACCACCACCGTCCACAACCCCTGCACCACCAAAGACTACAACCCCTGCACCACCACCGTCCACAACCCCTGCACCACCACCGTCCACAACCCCTGCACCACCAAAGACTACAACCCCTGCACCACCACCGTCCACAACCCCTGCACCACCAAATGATTACAACCCCTACACCACCACCGTCCACAACCCCTGCACCACCAAAGACTACAACCCCTGCACCACCACCGTCCACAACCCCTTCACCACCACCGTCCGCAACCCCTGCACCACCACCGTCCACAACCACTTCACCACCACCGTCCACAACCCCTGCACCACCACCGTCCACAACCCCTTCACCACCACCGTCCACAACCCCTTCACCACCACCGTCCACAACCCCTTCACCACTACCGTCCACAACCCCTGCACCACCACCCATAACCTCTGCATCACCACCCACAACCCTTGCATCACGACCAACAACCCCTGCAACTCCACCCAGAACCCCTGCACCACCGTCCACAATCCCTGCATCACCACCCACAACCCCTGCACCACCACCTATAACCCCTGCACTACTGTCCACAACCCCTGCACCTCCACCTACAACCTCTGCACCACCACCCATATCCCCTGCACCACCACCCACAACCCTTGCACCACCGTCCATAACCCCTGTACCTCCACCCACAACCCCTGCACCTCCACCCATAAACCCTGCACCACCACGCACAACCCCTGCATCACCACCCATAACCCCAGCACCACCACCGTCCACAACCCCTGCACCACCACCCATAACCCCTGCACCACCACCCACAACATCTGAACCATCACCCACAACCCCTGCACCACCGTCCACAACCCCTGCACCACCGTCCATAACTCCTGCACCACCACCCACAACCCCTGCACCACCGTCCACAACCCCTGCACCACCGTCCACAACCCCTGCACCACCACCCACAACCCTTGCACCACCGTCCATAACCCCTGTACCTCCACCCACAACCCCTGCACCTCCACCCATAAACCCTGCACCACCTCGGGAGCCGGTCGGCCGAGCGGACAGCACGCTGGACTTGTGATCCTGTGGTCCTGGGTTCGATCCCAGGCGCCGGCGAGAAACATTGGGCAGAGTTTCTTTCACCCTATGCCCCTGTTACATAGCAGTAAAATAGGTACCTGGGTGTTAGTCAGCTGTCACGGGCTGCTTCCTGGGGGTGGAGGCCTGGTCGAGGACCGGGCCGCGGGGACACTAAAAAGCCCCGAAATCATCTCAAGATAACCTCAAGATAACCACGCACAACCCCTGCATCACCACCCATAACCCCAGCACCACCACCGTCCACAACCCCTGCACCACCACCCATAACCCCTGCACCACCACCCACAACATCTGAACCATCACCCACAACCCCTGGACCACCGTCCACAACCCCTGCACCACCACCCGCAACCCCTGCACCACCGTCCACAACCCCTGCACCACCGTCCACAACCCCTGCACCACCACCCACAACCCCTGTACCACTGTCCATAACCCCTGCACCACCACCGTCCAAAACATCTGAACCACCACCCTCAATCCCAGCACCACCACCCACAACCCCTGCACCACTGCCCACGATTCCTGACCACCACCCACAACCACTGCACCACCACCGTCCACAACCCCTAAACCACCACCCACAACACTTGCATCACCACCAACAACCCCTGCACCACCGTCCACAACCCCTGCATCACCACCCACAACCCCTGCACCACCACCACCGTCCACAACCCCTGCACCCCCACCACCGTCCACAACCATTGCACCACCACCGTCCACAACCCCTGCACCACCACCGTCCACAACCCCTGCATCACCACCCACAACCCCAGCACCACCTCCACCGTCCACAAACCCTGCACCACCGTCCACAAACCCTGCACCACCACCCACAACCATTGCACCACCACCCACAACCCCTGCACCACCACCCACAACCCCTGCAACACCACCCACAACCCCTGCACCACCACCGTTCGCAGTCCCAGCATCACCACCCACAACCCCTGCACCACCGTCCACAACCCCTGAACCACCGTCTACAACCCCTGCATCACCACCCACAACCCCTGCACCACTGTCCACAAAACCTTAATTACAACCCACAACCCCTGAACCACCACCCATAACCCCTATACAACCGTCCACAACCCCTGCATCACCACCCACAACCCCTGCACCACCACACACAGCCCCTGCACCACCACCTACAACCCCCTACACAACCACCAATAACCCCTGCACCACTATTATCCACAACCCCTGCACTACCGCAAACAACCCATGCAACACCACCCACAACCCCTGCACCACCACCCACAACCCCTGCACCACAGTATACAACCCCTGCACCACCAACCACAACCCCCTGCACCACCACTCACAACCCCTGCACCACCGTCCACAACCCCTGCACCACCGTCCACAACCCCTGCATCACCACCCACAACCCCTGCACTATCACCTATAACCCCTGCACCACAACCCACAACCACTGCATCACCACCCACAATCCCTGCACCACCACCTAGAACCCCAGCACCACCACCCATAACCCTGCACCACCACCCACAACCCCTGCATCACCACTAACAACCCCTGCACAACCACCCACAACCCCTGCACCACCACTGCCCACAATCCCAGCATCAACACCCACAACCCCTGCACCACCATCCACAACCCCTGCATCATCACCCACAACCCCTGCACCACCGTTTACAACCCCTGCACCACCGTTTACAACCCCTGCACCACCATCCATAACCCCTATACCACCGCCCACAACACCGGCACCAGCACCTCAACCCCTGCACCACCACCCACAACCTCTGCACCACCACCCACAACCCCTGCACCACCACCCACAACCCCTGCACCACCACCCACATCCCCTGCACCACCACCCACAACCCCTGCACCACCGACCACAACCAATGCATCCCCGTCCACAACCCATGCACCACCGTCCACAACCCCTGCACCACCGTCCACAACCCCTGTACCACCGTCCACAACACCTGCACCACCACCCACAACCCCTGCACCACCGTCCTCAAACTCTGCATCACCACCAACAATCCCTGCACCACCACCCACAACCCCTGCCCCAACACCCACAACCCCTGTACCACCACCCACAACCTCCATAATCCCTGCACCACAAACAGCAACCACTGCACCACCACCCACAACCCCTCCACCACCACCACCCACAACCCGTGCACCACCACCCACAACCCCTGCACCACCGTTCACAACCCCTGCATCACAACCCACAACCTCAGAACCACCACCCACAGCCCCTTCACCACCACCCACAACCCCTGCACCACCACACACATCCCCTGCACCACCACCGTCCACAACCCCTGCACCACCGCCAACAACCCCTGCAACACCACCCAGTGAGGATGGTTATAGTGTCACGATGGTTATTGTGTGAGGATGTTATGGTGTGAGGATGGTTATAGTGTGAGGGTGGTTATAGTGTGAGGAAGGTTATGGTGAAAGGATGGTTATAGTGAGAGGATAGTTATAATGTGAGGATGATTATGGTGTGAGGATGGTTATGGTGAAAGGATGGTTATAGTGTGAGGATGGTTATGGTGGATGAAAGGTTATAGTGTGAGGATGGTAATAGTGTGATGATATTTATGGTGTGATGATGGTTATATTGTTAGGATGGTTATGGTTTGAGGCTGGTAATAGTGTCATGATGGTTATGGTGTGAGGATGGTTATATTGTGAGGATGGTTATGGTGTGAGGATGGTTATGGTGTGAGGATGGTTATAGTCTGAGGATAGTTATAGTCTGAGGACAGTTATAGTGTGAGGAGGGTTACAGTTTGAGGATAGTTATAGTCTCAGGATGGTTATAGTGTGAGGATTGTTTTGTTGAGGATTGGTATAGTGTGAGGTTAGTTATAGTGTGAGGATAGGTATAGTGTGAGGATAGTTATAGTGTGAGGATGGTTATAGTGTGAGGATAGTTATAGAGTGAGAATAGTTATAGTGTGAGAATGGTTACAGTGTGAGGATAGTTATAGTGTGAGGATGGTAATTGTGTGAGAATGGTTATAGTGTGTGGATGGTTATGGTCTGCGGATGGTTATAGTGTGAGGATCGTTATGTTGTGAGGATTCTTATGGTGTGAGGATTTGTTATAGTGTTAAGATGGTTATGGTGTGAGGATTGTGATAGTGTGAGATGGTTATTGTGTGAGGATGGATATAGTGTGAGGATGGTAATGGTGTGAGGATAGTTGTAGTGTGAGGATGGTTAAAGTGTGAGGATGGTTATGGTTTGAGCATAGTTTTTTGTGTGAGGATGGTTTTTGAGTGAGGATGGGTATTGTGTGAGGATATTTATAGTGTAAAGATGGTTATTGTGTGAGTATGGTTATAGTGTGAGGATGGATATGTTGTGAGGATTGTTATTGTGTGAGGATGGTTATAGTGTGAGGATGGTAATGGTGTGAGGATGGTTATGGTGGAATGATGATTGTGGTGTGAGGATGGTTATGGTTTGAGGAATATTATAGTGTGAGGACGGTTATAGTATGAGAACAGTTACAGTGTGAGAATGTTTATGGTGTGATGATGTTTATAGTGTGAGGATGGTTATAGTGTGAGCATAGTTATGGTTTGAGGATAGTTATGGTGTGAGGATGAGTAGTAGGGAGTAAGAGCCACAGGGGAATTTTTTTTTTGGGGAGCGGACCCCTGTGGACTGTAAGATCCACAGGGGAATTTTTTTTTCTGGGAGAAAATTCCCCTGTAGCGCTTCGGGTTTTCAGGTGAATTTAGAAAATCCCCTGTGCGGGCCAGGGTTTTTCAGGCGAATTTGGGGAGTCACAGATTTGGAATTAGGGAATTCTTATAATGAAAAATAATGTCATACGAGTTTGTTAAAGTTCTTATGAGAAAAATAATTTCCAAGACATAGAAGTTTGTTAAGGCCTTATGGGACAAATTCAAGTAACGTATGTAGCTCTTTAGGGTTTCCAGGAGAACTCTACCGACATGTTTTACATGTTTTCAACTTACAAAAATCGTCTATGCAAGCCTTAGTTATTCATGTAAATTTAGAAAATCACCTGTGCGGGCCAGGGTTTTCAGGAGCTCGTACCTCACATCACCTCCCTCCCCCTTACCTCGCAATCTGTCGCGTCACCTTTATTTACTTTACGCCCAGCCAGCCAGTCGGCTCTTATCTTATCTTATCTTCTCCATAATATCTGGACCGTCCCTCCTCTCTCTCTCTCTCTCCTTCTCCATAATATCTGGACCGTCCCTCCTCTCTCTCTCCTCCTATTTCCTTACAGCTATTTTCAGAGTTTCAAATAATCATAGAAGTTTATTTATATGTTTATGACCGAATTTGTAAAAGGACCATTTTCAGAGAATATTGTCTTAGATGTTTTGTTAAGGAAAACAGACCACTTATCCATAACATTTAGTTTATATCCATTTACGGCTATTTCGCCTGTAATCTGTGAAAACTTGACAGAGTCCATTTTATACCCAATTTTCGGCAGAGTCCAGTTTATGCTCAAATTCGCCAGAGTCTACTTTGAGAGCAAAATTAGTCAGAGACAGTTTTAAGCCCATATTTCATCATAGTCCAATTATCAACAGAAATTCACCAGAGTCTACTTTGAGAGCAAAATTAGTCAGAGACAGTATTTAGCTCATATTTCATCAGAGTCCAATTTATACCTAAAAATGAACAGAGTTTACTTTGAGAGCAAAATTAGTCAGAGACAGTATTTAGCTCATATTTCATCAGAGTCCAATTTATACCTAAAAATGAACAGAGTCTACTTTGAGAGCAAAATTAGTCAGAGACAGTTTTAAGCTCATATTTCATCAGAGTCCAATTATCAACAGAAATTCGCCAGAGTCTACTTTGAGAGCAAATTTCATCAGTGTCCTGTAATCTGTGAAAATTTGACAGAGTCCAGTTCTTGATCGAAATTCATCAGAGTCCAGTTTTCTAGCAAAATTCGCCAGAGTCTACTTTATGCCAAAATATTCAGAGTCCAGTTCATGATCGAAATTAATCAGAGTCCAATTAAAGACCCAAATTTGACAGAGACCACATTTTCGCTACTAGCAGTCCAATCCCCCTGAAATTTTAAACAGTCATATTTCAGACGTAGTAAATAAGATCAAGTCAGTTACAGAGCTCCAGCTCTTGTCCCCCTGTATTTGCATATTTTCTCTATATTCAGCTGCATTCTCCACATTTTGTCCATGTTTTCTGTGTTCATTCTATGTTCTACAAATGTTCACAGCATGCTCAGTTCAATTCTTTTCTACCGCTTTCCCCGTATGTTCACTATGTTCTTTGTCATGTTTTCATGCACATCATATGTTCACTGTATAACTTTTATACTCAATATTCATGTTCTCAATATTCTAAGCCTGTTCTTCACACGTTCAGTGTTCATTCTTTGTATTCCCCATGTTCCTTATCATGTCTTCATAATCTCTATAAGTTCATATTCCCTGCTTGTTCACTCTATTCATCAACTTTTTCTTACATGTTTTCTGTGTTCACCGTATGTTCACTGTGTTCATTCCCTTACTTAATCTCAATTTTTTTTTATGTTCTTTGTTTCTTCCATTCACTAACTAGTTCTTTGTCAAATAATATTATACTGCATTACAGTTTCCTCAACAATTTTAGTCACCAAGTTTTTATTTGCAAAACTATGTCAAAGTAATTCTCATAGTCAACTTATTAGTTCTACCAACCCCCGTTCGTAAACAAAATCTACACTTTATTCAGTTCCAAATTTACAAAGACAAACCTTTCTTGCAACTTCTTAACTAAAAAATCTTTCACCAATCAACTAAAAACATAGTCACTTTCGTCATTTCTCAACTAAACTTATTATCCAGTCAACTAAAAATAGTCAGAAATAGCCTCGTTCAACACTGTTCTTAACTAAAACAACCTTTCTCTTAGCTAAAAATTGTCAAAGGAAACTTTTTTCAGCACTTTCTTAACAGGCGCTATGTTTCATCAAGAAAAAATTGTCAAAGGAAACTTTCCAAAACTGTTCATAACTAGCTTTTATCCATCGTCAATCAACTAAAAATAATAACTTTCATCATTTCTTTCTTAACTAAACATATTCCCCATTCATCAGAAAATAACCGTGTTCATCATGTTTCATTGTCATTTCATAACTAAAATTATCTGCCAATCATCAGAAAAAGTCATGTTCATCATGTTTTGGCTTTTGCTCAACTAAAAGTATTCATCGGTCAACTAAAAATAGTTACTTCATCATGTTTCCTTGTCATTTCTTAACTGAAATATCACTTCTCTCATCTGAAAATAGTCAGGATTAACCTCATTCAACACCGTTCTTAACTAAAACAGCCTTTCGCTTAGCTAAAAATTGTCAAAGGAATCTTTTCAGCACTGTTCATAACTAACTTTATCCATAGTCAAGTAAGAAAATATAGTCAAAGATATATATCATCGTCGTTCTTAACTGGCATTATACTTTGTGGAGCACTAAAAAAGTCACTGTCGTCATATTTGGTCTTTTTCCTCAACTAAAAGAGTCAAATGTAACTTTTTCAACACTTTCGTAAAAATTATATGTCGTTAAGTAAGAAAAATAGTCAAAGGTGCTCTCCGTAACACCAAAGTTACTCTTCGAGATAACAAAAAGACGCTCTCAAACACTCAAAAATTTACTCGCATCCTCAAAGTTATTCTCAGAGTCATCAAAAAGTTAATCTCAGTTATCAAAATGCTATTCTCCAAGTAGCCTTTCATTCATCAGAGAACTTTCTAAGACATCTTCGTTCATTAAAGTTATTCTCAGAGGCATAAAAGTTATTCTCGGAGCTATCAAAAAGTTAATCTCTAAAACAACAAAAGTTAATCTCTGTCATCAAAGTTGATCTGCAAGATATCTTCGAGTCATCAAAGTTACTTTTCATACATCAAAGACGCGTTCAAATACTACCCATGTTCTCAGAAGTCATTCTCAAAGTCATCAAAGTTATTCAAAGAGCTAACAAAAGTTATTCTCAGAGTCACCTTCGTTCTTCAGAGAAACTTTCCAAAACATCTTTGTTCATCAAAGTTATTCTCAGAGTTAACAAAGGTAATCTCTAACTCACTCTCAGTCATCAAAGTTAATCCAAGAGACGTCAAAGTTAATCCAAGACATCATCTTTCATCAAAGATATTCTCTCTAAGCCATCAATGTTCTTCTCTAAGACATAAAAGTTATTCTCTATGTCAACAAAAGTTATTCTCTGAGCTAACAAAATACTACTCATGTTCTCAAAGACATTCTCCAATTCATCAATGTTGTTTCAAAGACATCAAAGTTAATCTCAGAGTTATCCAAAGACATTCTCAAAGTCATCTAAAGTTATTCTCTAAGACATCAAAGTTATTCTAAGAGTTATCAAAAGTAATTCTCAGTCATGTTATGTTATTCTCTAACTCTCTTCCATTCATCAAAGACATTCTCTAAGCCCTCAAAGTTATTCTCTAAGACAACAAAGTCATTCCCAGAGTCATCAAAAGTTATTCTTCGAAACATAAAATTTGCTCTGTAAGATATCTTCGTTCATCAAACTTATTCTCCGAGATATCTAAAGTTATTCTCAGAACAATCAAAAGTTAATCTTGGTCATCAAAGTTGTTCTCTAAACATCAATGTTGTTCTCCAAGACATCAAAGATGTTCTCAAAATCATAAAAGTTATTCCCAGAGTTATCAAAGTTATTCTCAAAGTTATTCAAAGAGCTAACAAAAGTTATTCTCTAAGTAACCTTTCGTTCATCAGAAAAGCTTTCTAAGACATCTTCGTTCATCAATGTTGATCTCTAAGTCACCTTTGTTCATCAAAGAAACTCTCCTTCCATCAAGTTATACTTTAAGACAACATTGTTGTTCTCTAAGACATCTTCAGGCATAAAATTTCTCCCCAAATGTAACTAGTTCAGCTTTTCATATCAAACTTACACTTCGGTTAAATATATTTTCTTAGACATTTTACCTTTTTTAAACTGTGCTCTGAACTACACTGTTCAAACATACGTAACCTATCCTCTCCACCCAATGTTACTTAGTTAACGTAACGTTCCTAAACCTAACTTTACCTATCCTATCCTAACATAACTTACCTTACCTTACCTACCTTTCCTAACTTAACCTGCTTAACCTATCTTACCTAACTTTACCTATATTACCTTACCATACCTTACCTATCTTACCTGACTTTACCTATCTTACCTAACTTAACCTGCATAACCTAACTTTACCTATGTTACCTTACCTAACTTAACCTGCATAACCTAACTTTACCTATGTTACCTTAGCTTACATACCTTTCCTAACTTAACCTGCTTAACCTATCTTACCTAACTTTACCTATGTTACCTTACCTTACCTACCTTTCCTAACTTATCCTGCTTACCATACCTTACCTATCTTACCTGACTTTACCTATCTTACCTAACTTAACCTGCATAACCTAACTTTACCTATGTTACCTTACCTACCTTACCTAACTTAACCTGCATAACCTAACTTTACCTATGTTACCTTACCTTACATACCTTTCCTAACTTAACCTGCTTAACCTATCTTACCTAACTTTACCTATGTTACCTTACCTTACCTACCTTTCCTAACTTATCCTGCTTAACCTATTTTACCTATCTTACCTAACTTTACCTATGTTACCTTACCTTACCTACATTTCATAACTTTACCTATCTTACCTAACTTACCTACATTACCTAACTTAACTTAACTTAACCTGCTTAACCTAACTTACCTTACCTTACCTAACTTATATAACTTATCTTACCTATCCTAACGTAACCTAACTTGCTTTACCTAACTTAATCTTACATTCCCAAACTGATGTATCCTAACTTATCTAGTCAAACCAGACATGATCTAACTTAAGTATTCCTTCTTGTCTTTGTGTTTCGTCAATCATTGTCTCATATTCATTTACTCATTTCATTAGTTAATTTCTCAAATGGTCACTTATGCATTTCAAGTGCTATTTTGTTAGAGATTGGATATTTAAGCATTTCAAAGAATTATAATTTCTCAAATGGACGTTTTTGCATTTCAAGTGCTATTTGTTAGAGATTGGATATTTAAGCATTTCAAAGAATTTTTGTTATATATGGGCATTTACTCATTTCAAGGGATAATTTCTCAAATGGACGTTTTTGCATTTCAAGTGTTATTTGTTTAAGATTGGGTATTTAACCATTTCAAAGGATTTTTGTTATATATGGGAACTTACTCGTTTCAAGGGCTAATTTCTCAAATGGTCATTTTTGCAGATCAAGGGTTATTTGTTAAAGTTCATCAAGTTGCCCATAAGTTGTATTTATGATGTTTGTTATCATATGTTCTTATTCCCCAACCCCTTAACCTAACCTCTTGTAATCTTAGTGTATTTAGTAGGTTCTATCTTATGTTCTTATTCCCCAACCCTTTAACCTAACCTTTCAGATGTAGTTTGTTGAATATATTATCCTTTTCCTAACCTTTCAGATGTAGTTTTGTTTCTCCTTTTTGTATATTTTTACCCAAACCCACCATCCCACTTAACCTTCTTTCCTTCTTTACTTTGTTTTCACATATAAGTTCATTCTTTATCATAGTAATAATAAAAATTACAATAGTAAAGAATCAGATCTACTAAGACTTGAAATTGAGAACCAAGAGCTCAAGGGAGTGAGAGCATGAAAGAAGAGCAAGGAGTAGGAGAGAGGGGGCGGAAGAAAATGGGACCAAAGAAGAGAGAATGAGAGAGAGTGTGGGCATGGGAGCACTAAGACTTGAATTGAGAAAAAGAAAAACTAAGTGAATGAGAATGAGGGTGTGAGAATGGGAGCAATAAGACTTGAATTTGAGAAACAAGAGAGCATTTGAGCAAATGAGGAAGAGAGAGATAGAAAAAGAGGGTTAGAAGGAGTAGGAGAATCAAAGTAAAGAAGGAAAGACGGTTTGGGTAAAAATATACAAAAAGGTTAGGAAAAGGATAATATATTCAACAAACCTACATCTGAAAGGTTAGGTTAAAGGGTTGGGGAATAAGAACATAAGATAGAACCTACTAAATACACTAAGATTACAAGAGGTTAGGTTAAGGGGTTGGGGAATAAGAACATAAGATAGAACCTACTAAATACACTAAGATTACAAGAGGTTAGGTTAAGGGGTTGGGGAATAAGAACATATGATAACAAACATCATAAATACAACTTATGGGCAACTTGATGAACTTTAACAAATAACCCTTGATCTGCAAAAATGACCATTTGAGAAATTAGCCCTTGAAACGAGTAAGTTCCCATATATAACAAAAATCCTTTGAAATGGTTAAATACCCAATCTTAAACAAATAACACTTGAAATGCAAAAACGTCCATTTGAGAAATTATCCCTTGAAATGAGTAAATGCCCATATATAACAAAAATTCTTTGAAATGCTTAAATATCCAATCTCTAACAAATAGCACTTGAAATGCAAAAACGTCCATTTGAGAAATTATAATTCTTTGAAATGCTTAAATATCCAATCTCTAACAAAATAGCACTTGAAATGCATAAGTGACCATTTGAGAAATTAACTAATGAAATGAGTAAATGAATATGAGACAATGATTGACGAAACACAAAGACAAGAAGGAATACTTAAGTTAGATCATGTCTGGTTTGACTAGATAAGTTAGGATACATCAGTTTGGGAATGTAAGATTAAGTTAGGTAAAGCAAGTTAGGTTACGTTAGGATAGGTAAGATAAGTTATATAAGTTTAGGTAAGGTAAGGTAAGTTAGGTTAAGCAGGTTAAGTTAAGTTAAGTTAGGTAATGTAGGTAAGTTAGGTAAGATAGGTAAAGTTATGAAATGTAGGTAAGGTAAGGTAACATAGGTAAAGTTAGGTAAGATAGGTAAAGTTAGGTAAGATAGGTAAAATAGGTTAAGCAGGATAAGTTAGGAAAGGTAGGTAAGGTAAGGTAACATAGGTAAAGTTAGGTAAGATAGGTTAAGCAGGTTAAGTTAGGAAAGGTATGTAAGGTAAGGTAACATAGGTAAAGTTAGGTTATGCAGGTTAAGTTAGGTAAGGTAGGTAAGGTAACATAGGTAAAGTTAGGTTATGCAGGTTAAGTTAGGTAAGATAGGTAAAGTCAGGTAAGATAGGTAAGGTATGGTAAGCAGGATAAGTTAGGAAAGGTAGGTAAGGTAAGGTAACATAGGTAAAGTTAGGTAAGATAGGTTAAGCAGGTTAAGTTAGGAAAGGTATGTAAGGTAAGGTAACATAGGTAAAGTTAGGTTATGCAGGTTAAGTTAGGTAAGGTAACATAGGTAAAGTTAGGTTATGCAGGTTAAGTTAGGTAAGATAGGTAAAGTCAGGTAAGATAGGTAAGGTATGGTAAGGTAATATAGGTAAAGTTAGGTAAGATAGGTTAAGCAGGTTAAGTTAGGAAAGGTAGGTAAGGTAAGGTAAGTTATGTTAGGATAGGATAGGTAAAGTTAGGTTTAGGAACGTTACGTTAACTAAGTAACATTGGGTGGAGAGGATAGGTTACGTAGGTTTGAACAGTGTAGTTCAGAGAACAGTTTAAAAAAGGTAAAATGTCTAAGAAAATATATTTAACAGAAGTGTAAGTTTGATATGAAAAGCTGAACTAGTTACATTTGGGGAGAAATTTTATGCCTGAAGATGTCTTAGAGAACAACAATGTTGTCTTAAAGTATAACTTGATGGAAGGAGAGTTTCTTTGATGAACAAAGGTGACTTAGAGATCAACATTGATGAACGAAGATGTCTTAGAAAGCTTTTCTGATGAACGAAAGGTTACTTAGAGAATAACTTTTGTTAGCTCTTTGAATAACTTTGATGACTTTGAGAATAACTTTGATAACTCTGGGAATAACTTTTATGATTTTGAGAACATCTTTGATGTCTTGGAGAACAACATTGATGTTTAGAGAACAACTTTGATGACCAAGATTAACTTTTGATTGTTCTGAGAATAACTTTAGATATCTCGGAGAATAAGTTTGATGAACGAAGATATCTTACAGAGCAAATTTTATGTTTCGAAGAATAACTTTTGATGACTCTGGGAATGACTTTGTTGTCTTAGAGAATAACTTTGAGGGCTTAGAGAATGTCTTTGATGAATGGAAGAGAGTTAGAGAATAACATAACATGACTGAGAATAACTTTTGATAACTCTTAGAATAACTTTGATGTCTTAGAGAATAACTTTAGATGACTTTGAGAATGTCTTTGGATAACTCTGAGATTAACTTTGATGTCTTTGAAACAACATTGATGAATTGGAGAATGTCTTTGAGAACATGAGTAGTATTTTGTTAGCTCAGAGAATAACTTTTGTTGACATAGAGAATAACTTTTATGTCTTAGAGAAGAACATTGATGGCTTAGAGAGAATATCTTTGATGAAAGATGATGTCTTGGATTAACTTTGACGTCTCTTGGATTAACTTTGATGACTGAGAGTGAGTTAGAGATTACCTTTGTTAACTCTGAGAATAACTTTGATGAACAAAGATGTTTTGGAAAGTTTCTCTGAAGAACGAAGGTGACTCTGAGAATAACTTTTGTTAGCTCTTTGAATAACTTTGATGACTTTGAGAATGACTTCTGAGAACATGGGTAGTATTTGAACGCGTCTTTGATGTATGAAAAGTAACTTTGATGACTCGAAGATATCTTGCAGATCAACTTTGATGACAGAGATTAACTTTTGTTGTTTTAGAGATTAACTTTTTGATAGCTCCGAGAATAACTTTTATGCCTCTGAGAATAACTTTAATGAACGAAGATGTCTTAGAAAGTTCTCTGATGAATGAAAGGCTACTTGGAGAATAGCATTTTGATAACTGAGATTAACTTTTTGATGACTCTGAGAATAACTTTGAGGATGCGAGTAAATTTTTGAGTGTTTGAGAGCGTCTTTTTGTTATCTCGAAGAGTAACTTTGGTGTTACGGAGAGCACCTTTGACTATTTTTCTTACTTAACGACATATAATCTTTACGAAAGTGTTGAAAAAGTTACATTTGACTCTTTTAGTTGAGGAAAAAGACCAAATATGACGACAGTGACTTTTTTAGTGCTCCACAAAGTATAATGCCAGTTAAGAACGACGATGATATATATCTTTGACTATATTTTCTTACTTGACTATGGATAAAGTTAGTTATGAACAGTGCTGAAAAGATTCCTTTGACAATTTTTAGCTAAGCGAAAGGCTGTTTTAGTTAAGAACGGTGTTGAATGAGGTTAATCCTGACTATTTTCAGATGAGAGAAGTGATATTTCAGTTAAGAAATGACAAGGAAACATGATGAAGTAACTATTTTTAGTTGACCGATGAATACTTTTAGTTGAGCAAAAGCCAAAACATGATGAACATGACTTTTTCTGATGATTGGCAGATAATTTTAGTTATGAAATGACAATGAAACATGATGAACACGGTTATTTTCTGATGAATGGGGAATATGTTTAGTTAAGAAAGAAATGATGAAAGTTATTATTTTTAGTTGATTGACGATGGATAAAAGCTAGTTATGAACAGTTTTGGAAAGTTTCCTTTGACAATTTTTTCTTGATGAAACATAGCGCCTGTTAAGAAAGTGCTGAAAAAAGTTTCCTTTGACAATTTTTAGCTAAGAGAAAGGTTGTTTTAGTTAAGAACAGTGTTGAACGAGGCTATTTCTGACTATTTTTAGTTGACTGGATAATAAGTTTAGTTGAGAAATGACGAAAGTGACTATGTTTTTAGTTGATTGGTGAAAGATTTTTTAGTTAAGAAGTTGCAAGAAAGGTTTGTCTTTGTAAATTTGGAACTGAATAAAGTGTAGATTTTGTTTACGAACGGGGGTTGGTAGAACTAATAAGTTGACTATGAGAATTACTTTGACATAGTTTTGCAAATAAAAACTTGGTGACTAAAATTGTTGAGGAAACTGTAATGCAGTATAATATTATTTGACAAAGAACTAGTTAGTGAATGGAAGAAACAAAGAACATAAAAAAAAATTGAGATTAAGTAAGGGAATGAACACAGTGAACATACGGTGAACACAGAAAACATGTAAGAAAAAGTTGATGAATAGAGTGAACAAGCAGGGAATATGAACTTATAGAGATTATGAAGACATGATAAGGAACATGGGGAATACAAAGAATGAACACTGAACGTGTGAAGAACAGGCTTAGAATATTGAGAACATGAATATTGAGTATAAAAGTTATACAGTGAACATATGATGTGCATGAAAACATGACAAAGAACATAGTGAACATACGGGGAAAGCGGTAGAAAAGAATTGAACTGAGCATGCTGTGAACATTTGTAGAACATAGAATGAACACAGAAAACATGGACAAAATGTGGAGAATGCAGCTGAATATAGAGAAAATATGCAAATACAGGGGGACAAGAGCTGGAGCTCTGTAACTGACTTGATCTTATTTACTACGTCTGAAATATGACTGTTTAAAATTTCAGGGGGATTGGACTGCTAGTAGCGAAAATGTGGTCTCTGTCAAATTTGGGTCTTTAATTGGACTCTGATTAATTTCGATCATGAACTGGACTCTGAATATTTTGGCATAAAGTAGACTCTGGCGAATTTTGCTAGAAAACTGGACTCTGATGAATTTCGATCAAGAACTGGACTCTGTCAAATTTTCACAGATTACAGGACACTGATGAAATTTGCTCTCAAAGTAGACTCTGGCGAATTTCTGTTGATAATTGGACTCTGATGAAATATGAGCTTAAAACTGTCTCTGACTAATTTTGCTCTCAAAGTAGACTCTGTTCATTTTTAGGTATAAATTGGACTCTGATGAAATATGAGCTAAATACTGTCTCTGACTAATTTTGCTCTCAAAGTAAACTCTGTTCATTTTTAGGTATAAATTGGACTCTGATGAAATATGAGCTAAATACTGTCTCTGACTAATTTTGCTCTCAAAGTAGACTCTGGTGAATTTCTGTTGATAATTGGACTATGATGAAATATGGGCTTAAAACTGTCTCTGACTAATTTTGCTCTCAAAGTAGACTCTGGCGAATTTGAGCATAAACTGGACTCTGCCGAAAATTGGGTATAAAATGGACTCTGTCAAGTTTTCACAGATTACAGGCGAAATAGCTGTAAATGGATATAAACTAAATGTTATGGATAAGTGGTCTGTTTTCCTTAACAAAACATCTAAGACAATATTCTCTGAAAATGGTCCTTTTACAAATTCGGTCATAAACATATAAATAAACTTCTATGATTATTTGAAACTCTGAAAATAGCTGTAAGGAAATAGGAGGAGAGAGAGAGGAGGGACGGTCCAGATATTATGGAGAAGGAGAGAGAGAGAGAGAGGAGGGACGGTCCAGATATTATGGAGAAGATAAGATAAGATAAGAGCCGACTGGCTGGCTGGGCGTAAAGTAAATAAAGGTGACGCGACAGATTGCGAGGTAAGGGGGAGGGAGGTGATGTGAGGTACGAGCTCCTGAAAACCCTGGCCCGCACAGGTGATTTTCTAAATTTACATGAATAACTAAGGCTTGCATAGACGATTTTTGTAAGTTGAAAACATGTAAAACATGTCGGTAGAGTTCTCCTGGAAACCCTAAAGAGCTACATACGTTACTTGAATTTGTCCCATAAGGCCTTAACAAACTTCTATGTCTTGGAAATTATTTTTCTCATAAGAACTTTAACAAACTCGTATGACATTATTTTTCATTATAAGAATTCCCTAATTCCAAATCTGTGACTCCCCAAATTCGCCTGAAAAACCCTGGCCCGCACAGGGGATTTTCTAAATTCACCTGAAAACCCGAAGCGCTACAGGGGAATTTTCTCCCAGAAAAAAAAATTCCCCTGTGGATCTAACAGTCCACAGGGGTCCGCTCCCCAAAAAAAAAATTCCCCTGTGGCTCTTACTCCCTACTACTAGGATGGTTATAGTGTGAGGATGGTTATAGTGTGAGGATGGTTATTGTGTGAGCATAGTTATGGTTTGAGGATAGTTATGGTGTGAGGATAGTTATGGTGTGAGGATGGTAATAGTGTGAGGATTGTTATGGTGTGATGATGGTTATAGTTTGAGGATGGTCATTGTGTGTGGATGTTTATACTGAGGATAGTTTTAGTGTGAGGATGGTTATAGTGTGAGGAAGGTTATGGTGTGAGGATGGTTATTGTGATGATAGTTATAGTGTGATGATAGTTATAGTGTGAGGATGGTTATAGTGTGAGCATAGTTATGGTATGAGGGTAGTTATGTTGTGAGGATGGTAATAGTGTGGGGATGGTTATAGTGTGATGATCGTTTTGGTGAGAGGATGGTTATTGTGTGAGGACAGTTATGGTGTGAGGATGGTAATAGTGTTAGGATTGTTATGGTGAGGATAGTTATAGTGTAAGGATAGTTATAGTGTGAGGATCATTGAAGTGTGAGGATGGTTATGGTGACAATAGTTATTGTGCGAGGATAGTTGTAGTGTGAGGATGGTTATAGTGTGAGGATGGTTATAGTGTGAGGATGGTTATGGTGTGAGGATGGTTATGTTGTGAGGATGGTTATAGTGTAAGGATGGTTAAAGTGTGAGGATGGTTATGATGTGAGGATGGTTATAGTATGAGGATAGTTATAGTCTGAGGATAGTTATAGTGTGAGGATGGTTATTGTGTGAGGATGGTTATAGTCTGAGGATGGTTATAGTGTGAGGATGGTTACGTTGAGGATAGGTATAGTGTGAGGTTACTTATAGTGTGAGGATAGGTATAGTGTGAGGATAGTTATAGTGTGAGGATGGTTATAGTGTGAGGATAGTTATAGTGTGAGGATGGTAATTGTGTGAGAATGGTTATAGTGTGTGGATGGTTTTGGACTGCGGATGGTTATAGTGTGGGATAGTTATTATGTGAGGATGGTTATGTTGTGAGGATTCTTATGGTGTGAGGATGGTTATAGTATGAGGATGGTTATGGTGTGAGGATTGTTATAGTGTGAGATGGTTATTGTGTGAGGATGGTTATAGTGTGAGGATGGTAATGGTGTGAGGATGGGTATAGTGAGAGGATGGTTAAAGTGTGAGGATGGTTATGGTTTGAGGATAGTTTTTTTGTGTGAGTATGGTTATTGAGTGAGGATGGGTATTGTGTGATGATGGTTATAGTGTGAATATGTTTATTGTGTGAGTATGGTTATAGTGTGAGGATGGATATGTTGTTAGGATTGTTATGGTGTGAGGATGGTTATATTGTGAGGATGGTTATGGTGTGTGGATTGTTATAGTGTGAGATGGTTATTGTGTGAGGATGGTTATAATGTGAGGATGGTAATGGTGTGAGGATAGTTTTGGTGTGAGGATGGTTAAGGTGTGAGGATCTTGAGGTTATCTTGAGATGATTTCGGGGCTTTTTAGTGTCCCCGCGGCCCGTTCCTCGACCAGGCCTCCACCCCCAGGAAGCAGCCCGTGACAGCTGACTAACACCCAGGTACCTATTTTACTGCTAGGTAACTAGGGCATAGGGTGAAAGAAACTCTCCCCATTGTTTCTCGCCGGCGCCTGGGATCGAACCCAGGACCACAGGATCACAAATCCAGCGTGCTATTAGTCCACAGACCACCGCCCACAACACCGGCACCAGCACCTCAACCCCTGCACCACCACCCACAACCCCTGCACCACCACCCACAACCCCTGCACCACCACCCACATCCCCTGCACCACCACCCACAACCCCTGCACCACCGACCACAACCAATGCATCCCCGTCCACAACCCATGCACCACCGTCCACAACCCCTGCACCACCGTCCACAACCCCTGCACCACCGTCCACAACACCTGCACCACCACCCACAACCCCTGCACCACCGTCCACAAACTCTGCATCACCACCAACAATCCCTGCACCACCACCCTCAACCCCTGCACCAACACCCACAACCCCTGTACCACCACCCACAACCTCCATAATCCCTGCACCACAAACAGCAACCACTGCACCACCACCCACAACCCCTCCACCATCACCACCCACAACCCGTGCACCACCACCCACAACCCCTGCACCACCGTCCACAACCCCTGCATCACAACCCACAACCTCAGAACCACCACCCACAGCCCCTTCACCACCACCTACAACCCCTGCACCACCACACACATCCCCTGCACCACCACCGTCCACAACCCCTGCACCACCGCCAACAACCCCTGCAACACCACCCAGTGAGGATGGTTATAGTGTCACTATGGTTATTGTGTGAGGATGTTATGGTGTGAGGATGGTTATAGTGTGAGGGTGGTTATAGTGTGAGGAAGGTTATGGTGAAAGGATGGTTATAGTGAGAGGATAGTTATAATGTGAGGATGGTTATGGTGTGAGGATGGTTATGGTGAAAGGATGGTTATAGTGTGAGGATGGTTATGGTGGATGAAAGGTTATAGTGTGAGGATGGTAATAGTGTGATGATATTTATGGTGTGATGATGGTTATAATGTTAGGATGGTTATGGTTTGAGGCTGGTAATAGTGTCATGATGGTTATGGTGTGAGGATGGTTATATTGTGAGGATGGTTATGGTGTGAGGATGGTTATGGTGTGAGGATGGTTATAGTCTGAGGATAGTTATAGTCTGAGGACAGTTATAGTGTGAGGAGGGTTACAGTGTGAGGATAGTTATAGTCTCAGTATGGTTATAGTGTGAGGATTGTTTTGTTGAGGATAGGTATAGTGTGAGGTTAGTTATAGTGTGAGGATAGGTATAGTGTGAGGATAGTTATAGTGTGAGGATGGTTATAGTGTGAGGATAGTTATAGAGTGAGAATAGTTATAGTGTGAGAATGGTTATAGTGTGAGGATAGTTATAGTGTGAGGATGGTAATTGTGTGAGAATGGTTATAGTGTGTGGATGGTTATGGTCTGCGGATGGTTATAGTGTGAGGATCGTTATGTTGTGAGGATTCTTATGGTGTGAGGATTTGTTATAGTGTTAAGATGGTTATGGTGTGAGGATTGTGATAGTGTGAGATGGTTATTGTGTGAGGATGGATATAGTGTGAGGAGGGTAATGGTGTGAGGATAGTTGTAGAGTGAGGATGGTTAAAGTGTGAGGATGGTTATGGTTTGAGGATAGTTTTTTGTGTGAGGATGGTTTTTGAGTGAGGATGGGTATTGCGTGAGGATAGCTTATAGTGTAAAGATGGTTATTGTGTGAGTATGGTTATAGTGTGAGGATGGATATGTTGTGAGGATTGTTATGGTGTGAGGATGGTTATAGTGTGAGGATGGTTATAGTGTAAGGATAGTTATGGTGTGAGGATTGTTATAGTATGAGATGGTTATTGTGTGAGGATGGTTATAGTGTGAGGATGGTAATGGTGTGAGGATGGTTATGGTGGAATGATGATTGTGGTGTGAGGATGGTTATGGTGTGAGGAATATTATAGTGTGAGGACGGTTATAGTATGAGAACAGTTACAGTGTGAGAATGTTTATGGTGTGATGATGTTTATAGTGTGAGGATGGTTATAGTGTGAGCATAGTTATGGTTTGAGGATAGTTATGGTGTGAGGATGGTTATAGTGTGAGGATGGTTATAGTGTGAGGATGGTTATTGTGTGAGCATAGTTATGGTTTGAGGATAGTTATGGTGTGAGGATAGTTATGGTGTGAGGATGGTAATAGTGTGAGGATTGTTATGGTGTGATGATGGTTATAGTGTGAGGATGGTTATTGTGTGTGGATGTTTATACTGAGGATAGTTTTAGTGTGAGGATGGTTATGGTGTGAGGATGGTTATTGTGATGATAGTTATAGTGTGATGATAGTTATAGTGTGAGGATGGTTATAGTGTGAGCATAGTTATGGTATGAGGATAGTTATGGTGTGAGGATGGTAATAGTGTGGGGATGGTTATAGTGTGATGATCGTTTTGGTGAGAGGATGGTTATTGTGTGAGGACAGTTATGGTGTGAGGATGGTAATAGTGTTAGGATTGTTATGGTGAGGATAGTTATAGTGTAAGGATAGTTATAGTGTGAGGATCATTGAAGTGTGAGGATGGTTATGGTGACAATAGTTATTGTGCGAGGATAGTTAAAGTGTGAGGATGGTTATAGTGTGAGGATGGTTATAGTGTGAGGATGGTTATGGTGTGAGGATGGTTATGTTGTGAGGATGGTTATAGTGTAAGGATGGTTAAAGTGTGAGGATGGTTATGATGTGAGGATGGTTATAGTATGAGGATAGTTATAGTCTGAGGATAGTTATAGTGTGAGGATGGTTATTGTGTGAGGATGGTTATAGTCTGAGGATGGTTATATTGTGAGGATGGTTATGTTGAGGATAGGTATAGTGTGAGGTTACTTATAGTGTGAGGATAGGTATAGTGTGAGGATAGTTATAGTGTGAGGATGGTTATAGTGTGAGGATAGTTATAGTGTGAGGATGGTAATTGTGTGAGAATGGTTATAGTGTGTGGATGGTTTTGGACTGCGGATGGTTATGGTGTGGGATAGTTATTATGTGAGGATGGTTATGTTGTGAGGATTCTTATGGTGTGAGGATGGTTATAGTATGAGGATGGTTATGGTGTGAAGGATTGTTATAGTGTGAGATGATTATTGTGTGAGGATGGTTATAGTGTGAGGATGGTAATGGTGTGAGGATGGGTATAGTGTGAGGATGGTTAAAGTGTGAGGATGGTTATGGTTTGAGGATAGTTTTTTTGTGTGAGTATGGTTATTGAGTGAGGATGGGTATTGTGTGATAATGGTTATAGTGTGAATATGTTTATTGTGTGAGTATGGTTATAGTGTGAGGATGGATATGTTGTTAGGATTGTTATGGTGTGAGGATGGTTATATTGTGAGGATGGTTATGGTGTGTGGATTGTTATAGTGTGAGATGGTTATTGTGTGAGGATGGTTATAATGTGAGGATGGTAATGGTGTGAGGATGGTTTTGGTGTGAGGATGGTTAAGGTGTGAGGATCTTGAGGTTATCTTGAGATGATTTCGGGGCTTTTTAGTGTCCCCGCGGCCCGTTCCTCGACCAGGCCTCCACCCCCAGGAAGCAGCCCGTGACAGCTGACTAACACCCAGGTACCTATTTTACTGCTAGGTAACAGGGGCATAGGGTGAAAGAAACTCTCCCCATTGTTTCTCGCCGGCGCCTGGGATCGAACCCAGGACCACAGGATCACAAATCCAGCGTGCTATTAGTCCACAGACCACCGCCCACAACACCGGCACCAGCACCTCAACCCCTGCACCACCACCCACAACCCCTGCACCACCACCCACAACCCCTGCACCACCACCCACATCCCCTGCACCACCACCCACAACCCCTGCACCACCGACCACAACCAATGCATCCCCGTCCACAACCCATGCACCACCGTCCACAACCCCTGCACCACCGTCCACAACCCCTGCACCACCGTCCACAACACCTGCACCACCACCCACAACCCCTGCACCACCGTCCACAAACTCTGCATCACCACCAACAATCCCTGCACCACCACCCTCAACCCCTGCACCAACACCCACAACCCCTGTACCACCACCCACAACCTCCATAATCCCTGCACCACAAACAGCAACCACTGCACCACCACCCACAACCCCTCCACCATCACCACCCACAACCCGTGCACCACCACCCACAACCCCTGAACCACCGTCCACAACCCCTGCATCACAACCCACAACCTCAGAACCACCACCCACAGCCCCTTCACCACCACCCACAACCCCTGCACCACCACACACATCCCCTGCACCACCACCGTCCACAACCCCTGCACCACCGCCAACAACCCCTGCAACACCACCCAGTGAGGATGGTTATAGTGTCACGATGGTTATTGTGTGAGGATGTTATGGTGTGAGGATGGTTATAGTGTGAGGGTGGTTATAGTGTGAGGAAGGTTATGGTGAAAGGATGGTTATAGTGAGAGGATAGTTATAATGTGAGGATGGTTATGGTGTGAGGATGGTTATGGTGAAAGGATGGTTATAGTGTGAGGATGGTAATAGTGTGATGATATTTATGGTGTGATGATGGTTATAATGTTAGGATGGTTATGGTTTGAGGCTGGTAATAGTGTCATGATGGTTATGGTGTGAGGATGGTTATATTGTGAGGATGGTTATGGTGTGAGGATGGTTATGGTGTGAGGATGGTTATAGTCTGAGGATAGTTATAGTCTGAGGACAGTTATAGTGTGAGGAGGGTTACAGTGTGAGGATAGTTATAGTCTCAGTATGGTTATAGTGTGAGGATTGTTTTGTTGAGGATAGGTAAAGTGTGAGGTTAGTTATTGTGTGAGGATAGGTATAGTGTGAGGATAGTTATAGTGTGAGGATGGTTATAGTGTGAGGATAGTTATAGAGTGAGAATAGTTATAGTGTGAGAATGGTTATAGTGTGAGGATAGTTATAGTGTGAGGATGGTAATTGTGTGAGAATGGTTATAGTGTGTGGATGGTTATGGTCTGCGGATGGTTATAGTGTGAGGATCGTTATGTTGTGAGGATTCTTATGGTGTGAGGATTTGTTATAGAGTTAAGATGGTTATGGTGTGAGGATTGTGATAGTGTGAGATGGTTATTGTGTGAGGATGGATATAGTGTGAGGATGGTAATGGTGTGAGGATAGTTGTAGTGTGAGGATGGTTAAAGTGTGAGGATGGTTATGGTTTGAGCATAGTTTTTTGTGTGAGGATGGTTTTTGAGTGAGGATGGGTATTGTGTGAGGATAGTTATAGTGTAAAGATGGTTATTGTGTGAGTATGGTTATAGTGTGAGGATGGATATGTTGTGAGGATTGTTATGGTGTGAGGATGGTTATAGTGTGAGGATGGTTATAGTGTAAGGATAGTTATGGTGTGAGGATTGTTATAGTGTGAGATGGTTATTGTGTGAGGATGGTTATAGTGTGAGGATGGTAATGGTGTGAGGATGGTTATGGTGGAATGATGATTGTGGTGTGAGGATGGTTATGGTGTGAGGAATATTATAGTGTGAGGACGGTTATAATATGAGAACAGTTACAGTGTGAGAATGTTTATGGTGTGATAATGGTTATAGTGTGAGGATGGTTATAGTGTGAGCATAGTTATGGTTTGAGGATAGTTATGGTGTGAGGATGGTTATAGTGTGAGGATGGTTATAGTGTGAGGATGGTTATTGTGTGAGCATAGTTATGGTTTGAGGATAGTTATGGTGTGAGGATAGTTATGGTGTGAGGATGGTAATAGTGTGAGGATTGTTATGGTGTGATGATGGTTATAGTGTGAGGATGGTTATTGTGTGTGGATGTTTATACTGAGGATAGTTTTAGTGTGAGGATGGTTATAGTGTGAGGAAGGTTATGGTGTGAGGATGGTTATTGTGATGATAGTTATAGTGTGATGATAGTTATAGTGTGAGGATGGTTATAGTGTGAGCATAGTTATGGTATGAGGATAGTTATGGTGTGAGGATGGTAATAGTGTGGGGATGGTTATAGTGTGATGATCGTTTTGGTGAGAGGATGGTTATTGTGTGAGGACAGTTATGGTGTGAGGATGGTAATAGTGTTAGGATTGTTATGGTGAGGATAGTTATAGTGTGAGGATAGTTATAGTGTGAGGATCATTGAAGTGTGAGGATGGTTATGGTGACAATAGTTATTGTGCGTGGATAGTTATAGTGTGAGGATGGTTATAGTGTGAGGATGGTTATAGTGTGAGGATGGTTATGGTGTGAGGATGGTTATGTTGTGAGGATGGTTATAGTGTAAGGATGGTTAAAGTGTGAGGATGGTTATGATGTGAGGATGGTTATAGTATGAGGATAGTTATAGTCTGAGGATAGTTATAGTGTGAGGATGGTTATTGTGTGAGGATGGTTATAGTCTGAGGATGGTTATAGTGTGAGGATGGTTATGTTGAGGATAGGTATAGTGTGAGGTTACTTATAGTGTGAGGATAGGTATAGTGTGAGGATAGTTATAGTGTGAGGATGGTTATAGTGTGAGGATAGTTATAGTGTGAGGATGGTAATTGTGTGAGAATGGTTATAGTGTGTGGATGGTTTTGGACTGCGGATGGTTATGGTGTGGGATAGTTATTATGTGAGGATGGTTATGTTGTGAGGATTCTTATGGTGTGAGGATGGTTATAGTATGAGGATGGTTATGGTGTGAGGATTGTTATAGTGTGAGATGGTTATTGTGTGAGGATGGTTATAGTGTGAGGATGGTAATGGTGTGAGGATGGGTATAGTGAGAGGATGGTTAAAGTGTGAGGATGGTTATGGTTTGAGGATAGTTTTTTTGTGTGAGTATGGTTATTGAGTGAGGATGGGTATTGTGTGATGATGGTTATAGTGTGAATATGTTTATTGTGTGAGTATGGTTATAGTGTGAGGATGGATATGTTGTTAGGATTGTTATGGTGTGAGGATGGTTATAGTGTGAGGATGGTTATGGTGTGAGGATTGTTATAGTGTGAGATGGTTATTGTGTGAGGATGGTTATAGTGTGAGGATGGTAATGGTGTGAGGGTGGTTTTGGTGTGAGGATGGTTAAAGTGTGAGGATCTTGAGGTTATCTTGAGATGATTTCGGGGCTTTTTAGTGTCCCCGCGGCCCGTTCTTCGACCAGGCCTCCACCCCCAGGAAGCAGCCCGTGACAGCTGACTAACACCCAGGTACCTATTTTACTGCTAGGTAACAGGGGCATAGGGTGAAAGAAACTCTCCCCATTGTTTCTCGCCAGCGCCTGGGATCGAACCCAGGACCACAGGATCACAAATCCAGCGTGCTATTAGTCCAGTTATCTCTCGCTGGCCAGGCCTTGAGCTGAGAGGATGTGCGCGCCT
Organism: Procambarus clarkii; assembly: GCF_040958095.1. Classification (NCBI taxonomy): domain Eukaryota; kingdom Metazoa; phylum Arthropoda; class Malacostraca; order Decapoda; family Cambaridae; genus Procambarus; species Procambarus clarkii. Next base: position 13,396,967 of record NC_091169.1, on the reverse strand, counting down.
CCTCTCCCTCTTTGGGTTCAGTCCCTCGTCCCCAACCTTGTGCTGTGATCGCCAGGGCGGTATCGTCACAATACTACTGTGCTGCTGAGTGTTCCAACACTGTTGCATAAGTCACTAGTATCAAGGGAACCCTAGAGTGAACTAGTGAGTGGCGCCTGAGGCTTGGAGGCAGGCTAGCCTGCCCCCTCCGCTCCCTTAGGGGAAGCCTACCTAACATTTGTATTTAATGCATTGCTGGTGCTAATAACACAGCATCGCCTGTACAGTGTACCTGGGACTCACTGTAAGACTCTAGCAAGAACCACAGGGCATCTACAGCGTCAGGCAACAAACAGCAAGGAGAGTTGTGCGATCGTAATCTGTCCCCCACGGACCTCTGACCCTTGCGGTTAGAGCGCTGACCCAACGGTCCCCCCTATCCCTTCCCTGGCGGGAGGTTGACAGCCGCCAACACTACAATGATGCCAGCTTTGTACAGAGCAACTGTACATTCCTAGTTATAAGACTTATCTTCCCCACTTTCTCTTATTCTTCTCATTTCGCCATTTCAACAGGTCAAGTGGAACGGTCCAGTGGCCCATGCGCTTACCTGTAAAATCTGGGGGGCCACTTGACTTGGGCATCTGTTCACCCTTAATTGTAGCAGGGTTAGGCTGTCTTAGGGGGACCTTCTGTCCACACATAGCAGAATAAGTCACTGAGGGCTGCCCTCTGCGAGTCTCAACCAACCAAGTGGAATATCTAAGTGTTTATCCAAGTCGTCTGAGCACACTCAAACCCACTGAGAGTGCTCTACCCCTCAAAGCAGGTTTATGACTGTTGGCGCTGATGACTGGTAAGGCTTGCTGCTTGCCCTGCCATTTGTCATGTTATTCATCATCACATGGTTATAAATGGTATTAACCAGGTATCGGACGATATTATTTCAAATTAATGTCACATGAAGAAGCAGTAATGGAGGAGGTAGCTGCCGGGCCATCAGGGCTCCCCCCCACCATGACCAGTGACACTGTCACCCCACCATCCAGTGATGGGTTTATGACCGTGTTAAGTAAAAATCAGAGAAGGAAACTAAAGCTTGGTGAACAACAGGGTGGACGACGTCCGCTAGCACCAAAGACAGAGTACACGCGCCTGGCCTTCCCTACAGGCACCAGTGTAGCTGACAAGATTGTTTGGAGCAAGGAACTGAGCAAGGCGTACGAACCTGGCTCTGTAGACCTCCTACGTCCACATGTCAACTCCCCATATGTGTACGTTTCAAGACAGAATAAGCAAGTTGTGGGTGCTCTTCAGCAAGGAACAATAGGTGGTATAAAGTTCTCTCTTCAAGATAATCCATCGCGAAACAAGAAGATGGATGAATACCTAGTCTACAAATATCATCACGAGTATCCACTAGAGTGGGTCTATGAATTAGACGGGGTTCACAAAGCAAGAAGATTGACCAAAAATGGTAAACCCACCAATCAAATAGTCATAGTCTGGAAGAAGCCTAATCCGCCACCTAAAAAGTATTGGTTTGGTGGGGAGTTTGCGCCCCCCAGCACGTTCAGGGTGTGGGAGCCGAGCCCTGTGGAGTGTTACGAGTGCTGTGGCAGTGGCCACATAGCTAAGCACTGCTGGTGCTCCACACCCAGGTGTGCTCTCTGTTCCGGTGATCACCCACTGAAGAACTGTCCGTATAAGAAGACCAGAGACCAAAGAAAACTGGAACAGGAGCAACAGAACACTGCAACAGAAGCAGGGCAACATCCTGAAACTGTGACTCCAACTAAACCGCCGCTGAGGTGTTTCAGATGTGGTATGGAGGGAGTCACCATCTGGCACTCAGATGGTACCAAACGGCCAGCCTCCCTTGGCACAAGGAGGCAAGTGCCCGAGACACAACAAGTGTCTACTGATGCCGGCTCTAGTACTGTTGACCCACCCCATAGTGGTGACAGTACCAGCAACGCCCCTGACAACATACAACAGTCTGAGATAACAGTTAAAGGACAGTTGGCAGCCTTGCAAGCGCAGGTAGCAGAACTGACTGGAATTATACAGACGCTACGTCAGGTACCTTCACAAGAGATACAGCAGCCTTCATGCTGCTGTGTTACAGCCGTGACCCGCGCTGTTAAAGGTACCTGCGGCGGCGGCGGCAGCGGCGGCGGCGGCGGCGGCGGCGGCGGCGGCAGCGGCGGCGGCAGCGGCAGCGGCGGCGGCGGCGGCGGCAGCGGCAGCGGCGGCGGCGGCAGCGGCGGCAGCGGCGGCGGCAGCAGCGGCGGCAGAGAGGAGAGCGACAACAGAGGCGGTGGCAGCGACGTCGTCAGTCAACTCAGGGATGACAACAGTGTTAGTGACACAGAAACATTAACTGGAAAAGGAAGTCGATCTGCATCAGAATATTTTAAAATGATTCATGTCCTTAAGGAACGCGCTCAAGCCAAGTACGAGAATGAAAAAGATAATATTCTGAGTGACAGTAATTATGCCATGCAACTTACAAAGAACATTCACTCGCGGACCATCCCGAGTTGCTCAGTGATCAAGAATCTGATGATGTCACCAGATGTTCCTGACGACACCAAACGCCAGGTGGGTGCGGCTCTTTACGTCGTAGAGTCACTTATTGACACATTGTGTAAGTGGAACAAGGACAACAATGGGACCACTAGTCCCAGGGAGGAACAACGCCAAGACGATGGCTGCTGTTGACACAAGAACCATTAGGTTTCTCAGTTGGAACATTCGTAGCATCAACAAAAGACTGAATGATCTAATTGCACATGTTACCAGTAACAACATAGATATAATTGCTATACAGGAGCCCTACACGTCCAACATGATAAACAAAACCCCACCAAAGATCAGAGGGTATGCTTCCTATAATAACAGTAACGCCACAGGCCTATTAACTTACGTCAGAAGTGATTTACCACACATTCTTGTGAGCACGCCACACAATGTACACACACAGTACCATCACTTTCATGTACAAACTACAGCAGGCCACTTTTCATTCCTCAACGTATATGCCAGAAGCCAGAAACTCAATGTAGCATTGTTCCCGAATCTAGACAATCATGGGACAATATACATGGGAGATTTTAATGCTAGACATATTACGCTGGGAGACATTACTAACAACGATAATGGATGCAAATTTATAAAATATGTTGATGACAACAGATTAACCGTGTATACTACGGATACCCAAACTCATTTATTGGGAGACAGACTTGATTATGTAATGGGTAGAAACCTTGTGCAAGATAGGATGGAATGTTCGTTGGTAAATCACTTGGATAGTGATCACTTTGCAGTTTCTGCTTCCTATGAGGTACAGTGTGATGTACCTAATAGACATCAGAGACGGAAAATGAATATTCCATATGGCTTGCATGACCACTTTATTAATTGTATTTCAAAATGGTATCAAGATTACACAATAACGAATGTACAAGCCTTCTCCAGAGATCTCGTTGATACGATTACTACCTACTATGACACATGGGTGTGTTGGGAAACAGGTCGTAAGCCTAGCAGAAGTGGGCAACACCTGCCACCACCCAAGTGGGTCCTTGACCTCGTATTTGTTAAAGAACATGAACGAGTAAAGCAACTTGGAGATACGTACAAACGAACCAAAGCACAAGGTGACTTGCATGCATTTCTAGTTGCAAATAGAGAGGTGAGAGACATGAGCAACGTCATACGTAATAAACATTGGGAAGAGTTTCTACAAAGTATAAATGAGCAAACAACACTTGTTGAAGTTTGGGAAAAGATACGAAAAATCTCTAGAAGCAGCCCAACCAAACCGCTGCACCACAGCCCACTAGAACAAGCAAACATCCTCCTTGATCAATGGGCACTAACATCGAGTTACGACTCACTCCCAATTAACATACAGCACAAACTTGATGACACACGCCCCAACAGACAACGAACCATCAATCTTGCCTGTACAGCTATCGACGTGTCGGACCTTAATGATGTAACTGAATAGGAATTAAATCATGCACTAAAGATGGGAAAATCAACTGCTCCTGGATGGTATTACTTACAGTCTACTGAGATTAGTCTCACACGTACCAGGTAATCCATTATTAGTGTTGTACAGAATGAGTTTACGTGAAGGAGTATTACCTGATGCTTGGACAAAGAGTGTCATTGTTCCCATCCCCAAACCACACTCAGATAATTATAGACCCATATCTCTAACATCGTGTGTTTGTAAAGTGCTTGAACGTATTGTTCTTAACCGACTCATGAATCATATACAGGGGCACCTGTCACCCCAACTGTTTGGATTTATGCCTGGGCTCAGTACACAACACTGTTTTGCTGAGTACTTCGCACATATAGAAGCTTCCCCTCAAACAGTCTTCATCGACCTAGCAGCAGCTTTTGATACAGCAAACAGAGAAATCATACTGGAACAGCTTGCCGAGCTGGGAATACAAGGAAAATTACTGAAATGGATAAAGGGCTATTTGTCTAATCGTACAGCATATGTTTTGTTTAATGGTGTTAAAAGCACAGAGAGCAAACACTTTGAACTGGGAACTTCACAAGGAGGGGTCCTCAGCCCCTTGTTGTTCAACGTTCTGATGTATAAACTTATTAAAGATCTTCCAACTAATAATGAAGACACTGTCACTTGTTATGCTGATGATATATGTTTACAGGCTGCTTCCGAGCCTAGAATGCAAGTTCTGCTCGACGCTTTTGCTACTAGAGCTGAGGAATGTGGCCTCCTTATCTCTGTACAGAAATCTCGTGCCCTCATTCCATGTGGTATTCCACCACCCAATTATCATATAGATGGGCGAGCACTTGAGAACTGCGAGTCTTACAGATACCTTGGTGTCCCCATTAACGACCCTGGGTACCTTTCTTCTCTCAAGAGGAGACTTTGGGAGAGATTAAAGCCCTTGCGGGTCCTTGTTGGTGTCAATCATGGACTTAACGTGAGACTTGCTAAAATGTTTTATGTATCATTTATACGCTGTGTGATTGACTACAATGCTCTACATCTCACACTGTATACTGACAAAGAGCTGAAATTTCTTGAAACTTTGCAAAATGAAGCTATGCGTCTCATCCTTGGGGCTCCAAAGTCCACGAGAATAGTTAATATGAGAGCAGAGTTAAAATTACCTATCATAAGTGAGAGAATTTTGTCTATTAGCACAGTTTTCGGCGTGAAGGCATTGAGTAGATCTAGACAACACATGAAGTTTCAAGCTAAACTTTCTAATATGCTGCACTCACCTGAGGTCTATAGAAGAAGAACGAAATCTGATTATGTATATTGGTTCTACAAGGTAGCCAACTCCATCAAAATATTAAATATGTACCCAACTCATCTAATGATTAATCAGCCAATTACTCCATGGGATAACTGGGATCTATCAGTTGATTTTGTAAATGCGCCCAAGAAAGATAGTGTGCGCACTACATTATTAAAACAGTTAACACTGAAAAGCATCACTGAAAGTACTCAGAGTATGGGTAACGATGTTTATCAGTGCTATACCGACGGCTCTGTAGAAGAAGGTGGACGATGTACCGGATGTGCATGTAACATATTTGAACAATCTTCTCTCGTACATACAGCAATGAAGCGCGTCAATGACTGGGCAAGTACAACTCAAACCGAACTTGCAGGCATATACCTTGCCACTGAATTTTTAAAAGACAAAGGCAGTGGACTTATATACTGTGACTCGCAGAGTGCACTCCTGGCACTGAATGCACATAGTAGTGACACCCAGAAAATAGTCAGTGATATTCGAATGAATGTTTTAGCTGCTAAAGAAAACAGATTTGAGATTAAATTCCTATGGATACCATCACATGATGGCATCTCAAGGCATGACACTGTTGATATGCTTGCTAAGTCAGCCTGCAGAAAACCAGTGGTAGAAATTGATATGGGTGTTTCATTAGCAGTGCCAAAGAGAATACTTAAACAAATATCTACTGAAAATCTCACCGACCTAACAAATTCACAAAGACCTAAAAGTTGTAGCATTAAATATTATGATAGATATCGTGAGGAGGCATTCACATATGGGACTAATAGAACAAGAACCCGGCAATGTGATGTTATAGTGGCCAGAATACGCCTGGGATATAGACGTATCTGGCAGCTTTCTCAAAACCCAAATGCCGAGTACACAATGTGTCAACTTTGTGAAAGAGAAAACATGCACTCTCTTGAACATTATATTGTAGCAACCCGTTCTCGCAAATTCGTAAAGTCAATATTGACTTATTAACTACGTGCATAGGTGATATACTAAACATAATAGATACCCCTAAAAAGATTCATAGAAAACACCGACCTTACCTAACCTTGTTAGTATCTTAAGATAAGCATCTTGTTGCTTCGTAATTACAGTTATTACTTAACCTATACCTATTATAGGTTAAGTAATAACCCTTCATGTCCCATACTGACTGACTTTCGCCCTCCTGGGCTAAGGTATGCTGAACTCTGTAATTACTCCAATTTATACTACCGTCTACTCCGTCTAGACCGTCTACTCCAATTTATATATCTGGAACACTTGATGATATATTGGACTTGTATCCAAGATTGACCATGTAATATATAATTTATTCAATGTATATATATGATGTAACTATATAACCTGAGCTTGTAAAAGCACCTTCATCACCTTCAGTGATTAAGTGCTTAATTGCACACTAGTTTCTTTATCAGCTATCTCACCCTGTCAGATTAAATGAGACAGATGTATGTGAATGCATGTGTGTGTGTATATATGTATGTATATGTGTGTTTGTATGTATATGTATGGGTATAAAGTATATATGGAAGCTGATCAAAATTACATTTCACCTTTGTGAATGTACATTAATGACACTATGTAAAAGACACATCAAACACTTTATGTAGGGCATACGTAAATCTGTGTATCTATGTATTTACGTATGTAGGTTAGCTTAGCTTTTTAAAAGCACAGTATCACCTTCCGTGGTTGAGTGTTCAATAAACCCTTGAACTCTATGTTTAACATTTCTCTAACCCTGCCCATGGAGGACAGAAGAAAATGTATATATGCTGGTTAGCATTGTAAATGTGTGGCCACGTCTGTGGTAGAAAAAAAAGAGTCCAGTTATAGTGCGGATAGTTATAGTGTGAGGATGGTTATAGTGTGAGGAAGGTTATGGTGTGAGGAATGGTTATTGTGATGATAGTTATAGTGTGAGGATAGTTATAGTGTGTGGATGGATATAGTGTGAGCATAGGTATGGTATGAGGATGGTTATGGTGTGAGGATGGTAATAATGTGAGAATGGTTATAGTGTGAGGATAGTTATAGTGTGCGGATGGTTATAGTGTGAGCATAGGTATGGTATGAGGATGGTTATGGTGTGAGGATGGTAATAATGTGAGAATGGTTATAGTGTGAGGATCGTTATTGTGAGAGGATGGTTATTGTGTGAGGATAGTTATCGTGTGAGGATGGTAAGAGTGTGAGGATTCTTATGGTGAGGATAGTTATAGTGTGAGGATCATTGTAGTGTGAGGATGGTTATGGTGACAATAGTTATAGTGCGAAGATAGTTATAGTGTGAGGATAGTTATAGTGTGAGGATGGTTATAGTGTGAGGATGGTTATGGTGTGAGGATGGGTATGATATGAGGATTGTTATAGTGAGGGGATGGTTATGGTGTGATGATGGTTATGGTTTGAAGAGAGTTATGTTGTGAGAATAGTTATGTTGTGAGGATTATTATGTTGAGAGGATGGTTATTGTGTAAGGATGGGTATGTGTGAGGATGGTTATACTGTGAGGAGGGTTATGTTGAGAGGATGGATATGTTATGAGGATTATTTTGTTGTGATGATGATTATGGTGTAAGAATGGGTATATGTGAGAATGGTTATGGTGTGATGAGGGTTATGTTGTGAGGATGGTTATTTTATGAAGATTTTTATGTTGTGAGGATGGTTGTAGTGTGAGGAGGGATATGTTGAGAGGATGGTTATGTTGTGAGGATGGTTATGCTGCGAGTATGGTTAAGTATGAGAATGGTTATGGTGTGAGGAGGGTTATGTTGCGAGGATAGTTATGGTGTGAGGAGGGTTATGTTGTGAGGATGGTTAAGGTGTGAGGATGGTTATGGTGTGAGGATGGTTACGGTGCGAGAATGGTTATGTTGAGAGGATTGTTATGTTGTTCGGATGGTTATGTTGTGCGGATGGTTATGTTGTGAAGATGGTTACTGTTGTTCGGATGGTTATGTTGTGAGCATGGTTATGGTGTGAGGATGGTTATCTTGTGAGCATGGTTATGGTGAGAGGATGGTTATGGTGTGAGGATGGTTATGTTGTGATGATGGTTATAATGTGAGGATGGTTGTTGTGAGGATTGTTATGGTGAGAGGATTGTTATGTTGTGAAGATTGTTATGTTGTGAGGATGGTTATGTTGAGAGGATTCTTATGTTGTGAGGATGGTTATGTTGCGAGGATGTTTATCGTGTGAGGATGCTTATGTTGAGATGATAGATTTGTTGTGAAGATAGTTATTGTGTGAGGATGGTTATGTTGTGAGCATTGATATGGTGTGAGGATGGGTATGAGGTGAGGATGGTTATGGGTGTGAGGATGGTTATAGTGTGTGAGGATAGTTATGTTGTGAGGATGGTTATGGTGTGAGGATGATTATGGTGAGGATAGTTATAGTGTGAGGATGTTATTGTGTGAGGATAATTATGGTGAAAGGATGGTATAGTGTGAGGATGTTTATGGTGTGACAAAGGTTATAGGGAGAGGATAATAATGGTGTGAGGATATTTATAGTGTGAGGATGGTTATGTTGTTGGGATGATTATGTTATGGGGATGGTTATAATGTGAGGATGGTTATGGTTTGAGGATGGTAATGGTGTGATTATGGTTATTGTGTGAGGATGGTAATGGTGTGAGGATGGTTATGGTGTGAGAATGGTTATGATGTGAGGGTTGTTATGGTGTGAGGATAGTTATGGTGTGATGATGGTTCTGGTGTGATGGTTATGGTGTGAGGATTGGTATAGTTTGTGGATTGTTATGGTGTTAGGATGGTTATAGTATGAGGATAGTTATGGTGTGAGGATTATTATACTTTGAATATTGTTATGGTGAGAGGATGGTAATAGTGTGAGGATGTTTATAGTGTGAGGATGGTTATAATGTGAGGATGGTTATGGTGTGAAGATAGTTATTGTATGAGGATGGTTATGGTGTGAGGATGGTAATAGTGTGAGGATGGTTATAGTGTGAGGATGGTTATAGTGTGAGGATGATTATGGTGTCAGGATAGTTATAATGTGAGGATAGTTATAGTGTGAGGATGGTTATGGGGAGATTAGTTATAGTGTGAGAATAGTTGTGGTGTGATGATTGTTATAGTGTGAGGATGGGTATGGTGTGAGGATGGTTATAGTGTGAGGATGGTTATGGTGTGAGGATGGTTATAGTGTGAGGATGGTTATGATGAGAAAAGTTATAGTAAGAGGATAGTTATAGTGTTAGGGTGGTTATATTATGAGGATTATTATGGTGTGAGGATGGTTATTATGAGGAAAGTTATAGTAAGAGGATAGTTATAGTGTGAGGATAGTTATAGTGTGAGAATGGTTATTGTGTGAGGATGGTTATGGAGAAGATGGTTGTAGTGTGAGGATGGATAAGTTGTGACGATGTTTATAGTGTGAGGATTGCTATGGTTTGAGGATTGTTATTGTGGGATGATGATTGTGGTGTGAGGATTGGTAAGGAGTGAGGATTGTTATAGTGTGAGGATCGTTATAGTGTGATGATTGTTAAAGTGTGAGGATGGTTATAGACTGAGGATAGTTATAGTGTGAGGATGCTTATAGTGTAAGGATATTTATAGTCTGAAGATGGTAATAGTGTGAGGATGGTTATGTTGAGGATAGGTATAGTGTGATGTTAGTCATAGTGTGAGGATAGGTATGGTGTGAGGATAGTTATAGTGTGAGGATAGTTATAGTGTGAGGATAGTTATAGTGTGAGGATGGTTATACTGTGAGGATAGTTATATTGTGAGGATAGTTATAGTGTGAAGTTGGTTATTGTGTGAGAATGCTCATAGTGTGTGGATCGTTATGGTCTACGGGTGGGTATGGTGTGGGATAGGTATTATATGAGGATGGTTATGTTGTGAGGATGGTTGTGGTGTGAGGATTGTTATAGTGTGAGGATGGTTATAGTGTGAGGATGGTTATTGTGTGAGGATGGTTATGGTGTGAGGATGGTTATGGTGTGAGGATTGTTATAGTGTGAGGATGGTTATCGTGTGCGTATGGTATAGTGTGAGGATGGTTATGTTGTGCGGATTGTTATGGTGTGAGGATGGTTATAGTGTGAGGATGGTTATGATGTGAGGATTGTTATGTGTGAGGGTGGTTATGGTGTGAGAATTGTTATGGTGTGAGGTGGTTATTTTGTGAGGATGGTTATAGTGTGAGGATGGTTATGATTTGAGGATAGTTATTGTGTGAGAATGGTAATTGTGTGAGGATGGGTATGGTGTGATGATGGTTTTTGTGTGATTATGGTTATGTTGTGAAGATGGTTACTGTGTGAGGATGTTTATGGTGGAATGATGATTGTGGTGTGAGGATGGTTATGGTGTGAGGAATATTATAGTGTGAGGATGGTTATAGTATGAGAACAGTTACAGTGTGAGGACGTTTATAGTGTGATGATGGTTATAGGGTGAGGATGTCTATGATGTGAGGATGGTTATAGTGTGAGGATGGTTATGGTGTGAGGATTGCTATGGTGTGAGGATAGTTATAGTGTGAGGATGGTTATTGTGTGAGGATGTTAATAGTGAGGATAGTAATAGTGAGGATGGTTATAGTGCGGATAGTTATAGTGTGAGGATGTTTATAGTGTGAGGAAGGTTATGGTGTGAGGATGGTTATGGTGATGATAGTTATAGGGTGAGGATGGTTATAGTATGAGCATAATTATGGAATGAGGATGGTATATGGTGTGAGGATGGTAATAGTGTGAGGATGGGTATCGTGTGAGGATCGTTACGGTGAGATGTTGGTTATTGTGTGAGGATAGTTATGGTGTGAGGATGGCAGTAGTGTGAGGATTGTTATGGTGAGGATAATTATAGTGTGAGGATAGTTATAGTGTGAGGATGGTTGTAGTGCGAGGATTGTTATGGTGTGAGGATGGTTATGGTGTGAGGATTGTTTCGGTGTGAGGATGGTTATGGTGTGAGGATGGTTATGGTGAAAGGATGGTTGTAGTGAGAGGATAGTTATAGAGTGAGGATGGTTATGGTGTAAGGATGGTTATAGTGTGAGGATGGTATTGGTGTGAGAAAGGTTATAGTGTGAGGATATTAATGGTGTGAAAATATTTATGGTGTGAGGATGGTTATGGTGGGTGGATGGTTATGGTGTGAGGATGGTTATAGTGTGAGGATTGTTATAGTGTGAGGATGGTTATGGTGTGAGGATTGTTATAGTGTGAGGATGGTTATTGTGTGAGGTTGGTTATGGTGAAAGGCTGGTTATAGTGTGAGGATGGTATGGTGTGAGAAAGGTTATACTGTGAGGATGGTAATGGTGTGAGGATATTTATGGTGTGAGGATAGTTATGTTGTTGGGATGGTTATGTTATGGGGATGATTATAATGTGAGGATAGTTATGATGTGAGAATAGGTTATGGTGTGAGGATGGCTGTGATGTGATGATGGTTCTGGTGTGAGGATGGTTATGGTGTGATGGTTATTGTGTCAGGATTGTTATGGTGTGAGGATGGTTATGAACATTGGTGTGAGGATTGTTATAGTTTGAGGAGTGTTACGGTGTTAGGATGGTTATAGTATGAGGATGGTTATGGTGTAAGGATTCTTAGAGTTTGAATATTGTTATGGTGAGGGGATGGTTATAGTGTGGGGATTGTTATAGTGTGAGGATGGTTATAATGAGAGGATGGTTATGGTGTGAGGATAGTTATTGTATGAGGATGGCTATGGTGAGGATAGGTATAATGTGGGGATGGGGAGCCGGTCGGCCGAGCGGACAGCACGCTGGACTTGTGATCCTGTGGTCCTGGGTTCGATCCCAGGCGCCGGCGAGAAACAATGGGCAGAGTTTCTTTCACCCTATGCCCCTGTTACCTAGCAGTAAAATAGGTACCTGGGTGTTAGTCAGCTGACACGGGCTGCTTCCTGGGGGTGGAGGCCTGGTCGAAGACCGGGCCGCGGGGAAACTAAAAGCCCCGAAATCATCTCAAGATAACCTCAAGATGGTTATATTGTGAGGATGGTTATAGTATGAGGATGGTTATGGTGTCAGGATGGTTATAGTGTGAGGATATTAATGGGAGGTTAGTTATAGTGTGAGGATGGGTATGGTGCGAGGATGGGTATAGTGTGAGGATGGTTATGGTGTGAGGATGGTTATAGCGTGAGGATGGTGATGATGAGAAAAGTTATAGTAAGAGGATAGTTATAGTGTGAGGATGGTTACATTGTGGGGATAGTTATAGTGTGAGGATGGTTATGGTGTGAAGATGGTTGTGTGAGGATAGTTATAGTGTGAGGATGGTTACATTGTGGGGATAGTTATAGTGTGAGGATGGTTATGGTGTGATGATGGTTGTGTTAGGATGGTTATGGTGTGAGGATGGTTCTAGTGTGAGGATGGTTATGTTGTGACTATGTTTATAGAGCAAGGATGGTTATGGTGTGAGGATGGTTATAGTGTGAGCATAGTAGTGTTGTGAGGATGGTTATGTTTTGAGGATTGTTATGAGTTGAGGATGGTTATTGTGGGATGATGATTGTGGTGTGAGGATTGTTAGGGAGTGAGGATTGTTATAGTGTGAGGATGGTTATGGTGTGAAGATGGTTAAAGTGTGAGGATGGTAATAGTGTTACTATGGTTATAGTATGAGGATAGTTATAGTGAGGATGGTTATAGTGTGAGGGATAGTTATAGGCTGAGGATGGGTATAGTGTGAGGATGGTTATGTTGAGGATAGGTATAGTGTGATGTTAGTTATAGTGTGCGGATAGGTATAGTGTGAGGATATAAGGTGAGGATGGTTATAGTGTGAGGATAGTTATAGTGTGAGGATGGTTATTGTGTGAGAATGGTTATAGTGTGTGGATAGTTATGGTCTGCGGATGGTTATGGTGTGGGGATAGGTGTTATGTGAGGATGGTTATATTGTGAGGATTGTTATGATGTGAGGATGGTTATAGTGTGAGGATTATGGTGTGAGGATTGTTATAGTGTGAGGATGGTTATTGTGCGTGTATGGTTATAGTGTGAGGATGGTTATGTTGTGAGGATTGTTATGGTGTGAGGATCGTTATAGTGTGAGGATGGTTATGGTGTGAAGATTGTTATCGTTTGAGGATGGTTATGATATGAGGATTGTTATAGTGTGATATGGTTATTGTGTGAGGATAGTTATAGTGTGAGGATGGTAATTGTGTGAGGATTGTTATGCTGTGAGGATAGTAAAAGTGTGAGGATGGTTATGGTTTGAGGTTAGTTATTGTGTGAGGATCGTCATGGTGGAGGATGGTTTTTGTGTGAGGAGGGTTATGTTGTGAAGATGGTTATTTTGTGAGGATGGTTATGGTGTGAGTATGGTTATGGTGCGAGGATGGTTAAGTTGTAAGGATTGTTATAGTGTGAGAATGGTTCTTTTGACGAAAGGTTTGTTGTGAGAATTGTTATGTTGTGAGGATAATTATGTTGTGAGGATTCTTATGTTGTGAGGATGGTTATGTTGTGAGGACGGTTATGTTAAGAGGATGGTTATTGTGTGAGGGATGGTTATAGTGTCACGATGGTTATTGTGTGAGGATGGTTATTGTGGGAGGATGGTAATGGTGTAATGATGGTTATGATTTGAGGATAGTTATTGTGTGAGGATGGTAATTGTGTGAGGATGGTTATGGTGTGATGATGGTTTTTGTGTGAGGATGGTTATGTTGTGAAGATGGTTACTGTGTGAGGATGTTTATGGTAGAATGATGATTGTGGTGTGAGGATGGTTATGGTGTGAGGAATATGATAGTGTGAGGATGGTTATAGTATGAGAACAGTTACAGTGTGAAGACGTTAATAGTGTGATGATGGTTATAGGGTGAGGATGTCTATGATGTGAGGATGGTTATAGTGTGAGGATGGTTATGGTGTGAGGATTGCTATGGTGTGAGGATAGTAATAGTGAGGATGGTTATAGTGCGGATAATTATAGTGTGAGGATGGTTATAGTGTGAGGAAGGTTATGGTGTGAGGATGGTTATGGTGATGATAATTATAGTGTGAGGATAGTTATAGGGTGAGGATGGTTATAGTGTGAGCATAATTATGGTATGAGGATGGTTATGGTGTGAGGATGGTAATAGTGTGAGGATGATAATAGTGTGAGGATCGTTATGGTGAGATGTTGGTTATTGTGTGAGGAAAGTTATGGTGTGAGGATGGTAGTAGTGTGAGGATTGTTATGGTGAGGATAATTATAATGTGAGGATAGTTATAGTGTGAGGATGGTTGTAGTGCGAAGATTGTTATGGTGTGAGGATGGTTATGGTGGGAGGATTGTTTCGGTGTGAGGATGCTTATGGTGTGAGGATGGTTATGGTGAAAGGATGGTTGAAGTGAGAGGATAGTTATAGTGTGAGGATGCTTATAGTGTAAGGATAGTTATAGTCTGAAGATGGTAATAGTGTGAGGATAGTTATAGTGTGAGGATAGTTATAGTGTGAGGATGGTTATACTGTGAGGATAGTTATATTGTGAGGATAGTTATAGTGTGAAGTTGGTTATTGTGTGAGAATGCTCATAGTGTGTGGATCGTTATGGTCTACGGGTGGGAATGGTGTGGGATAGGAATTATGTGAGGATGGTTATGTTGTGAGGATGGTTGTGGTGTGAGGATTGTTATAGTGTGAGGATGGTTATATTGTGAGGATGGTTATTGTGTGAGGATGGTTATGGTGTGAGGATGGTTATGGTGTGAGGATTGTTATAGTGTGAGGATGGTTATCGTGTGCGTATGGTATAGTGTGAGGATGGTTATGTTGTGCGGATTGTTATGGTGTGAGGATGGTTATAGTGTGAGGATGGTTATGATGTGAGGATTGTTATAGTGTGAGGGTGGTTATGGTGTGAGAATTGTTATGGTGTGAGGTGGTTATTTTGTGAGGATGGTTATAGTGTGAGGATGGTTATGATTTGAGGATAGTTATTGTGTGAGAATGGTAATTGTGTGAGGATGGTTATGGTGTGATGATGGTTTTTGTGTGATTATGGTTATGTTGTGAAGATGGTTACTGTGTGAGGATGTTTATGGTGGAATGATGATTGTGGTGTGAGGATGGTTATGGTGTGAGGAATATTATAGTGTGAGGATGGTTAAAGTATGAGAACAGTTACAGTGTGAGGACGTTTATAGTGTGATGATGGTTATAGGGTGAGGATGTCTATGATGTGAGGATGGTTATAGTGTGAGGATGGTTATGGTGTGAGGATTGCTATGGTGTGAGGATAGTTATAGTGTGAGGATGGTTATTGTGTGAGGATGTTAATAGTGAGGATAGTAATAGTGAGGATGGTTATAGTGTGAGGATGGTTATAGTGTGAGGAAGGTTATGGTGTGAGGATGGTTATGGTGATGATAGTTATAGGGTGAGGATGGTTATAGTGTGAGCATAATTATGGAATGAGGATGGTATATGGTGTGAGGATGGTAATAGTGTGAGGGTGGGTATCGTGTGAGGATCGTTACGGTGAGATGTTGGTTATTGTGTGAGGATAGTTATGGTGTGAGGATGGCAGTAGTGTGAGGATTGTTATGGTGAGGATAATTAGTGTGAGGATAGTTATAGTGTGAGGATGGTTGTAGTGCGAGGATTGTTATGGTGTGAGGATTGTTTCGGTGTGAGGATGGTTATGGTGTGAGGATGGTTATGGTGAAAGGATGGTTGTAGTGAGAGGATAGTTATTGAGTGAGGATGGTTATGGTGTAAGGATGGTTATAGTGTGAGGATGGTATTGGTGTGAGAAAGGTTATAGTGTGAGGATGGTAATGGTGTGAGAATATTTATGGTGTGAGGATGGTTATGGTGGGTGGATGGTTATGGTGTGAGGATGGTTATAGTGTGAGGATTGTTATAGGGTGAGGATGGTTATGGTGTGAGGATTGTTATAGTGTGAGGATGGTTATTGTGCGAGGTTGGTTATGGTGAAAGGCTGGTTATAGTGTGAGGATGGTTATGGTGTGAGAAAGGTTATACTGTGAGGATGGTAATGGTGTGAGGATATTTATGGTGTGAGGATAGTTATGATGTGAGAATGGTTATGGTGTGAGGATGGCTGTGATGTGATGATGGTTCTGGTGTGAGGATGGTTATGGTGTGATGGTTATTGTGTCAGGATTGTTATGGTGTGAGGATGGTTATGAACATTGGTGTGAGGATTGTTATAGTTTGAGGAGTGTTACGGTGTTAGGATGGTTATAGTATGAGGATGGTTATGGTGTAAGGATTCTTAGAGTTTGAATATTGTTATGGTGAGGGGATGGTTATAGTGTGGGGATTGTTATAGTGTGAGGATGGTTATAATGAGAGGATGGTTATGGTGTGAGGATAGTTATTGTATGAGGATGGCTATGGTGAGCATAGGGATAATGTGGGGATGGGGAGCCGGTCGGCCGAGCGGACAGCACGCTGGACTTGTGATCCTGTGGTCCTGGGTTCGATCCCAGGCGCCGGCGAGAAACAATGGGCAGAGTTTCTTTCACCCTATGCCCCTGTTACCTAGCAGTAAAATAGGTACCTGGGTGTTAGTCAGCTGTCACGGGCTGCTTCCTGGGGGTGGAGGCCTGGTCGAGGACCGGGCCGCGGGGAAACTAAAAGCCCCGAAATCATCTCAAGATAACCTCAAGATGGTTATATTGTGAGGATGGTTATAGTATGAGGATGGTTATGGTGTCAGGATGGTTATAGTGTAAGGAGAAGTTATAGTGTGAGGATATTAATGGGAGGTTATTTATAGTGTTAGGATGGGTATGGTGCGAGGATGGGTATAGTGTGAGGATGGTTATGGTGTGAGGATGGTTATAGCGTGAAGATGGTGATGATGAGAAAAGTTATAGTAAGAGGATAGTTATAGTGTGAGGATGGTTACATTGTGGGGATAGTTATAGTGTGAGGATGGTTATGGTGTGAAGATGGTTGTGTGAGGATAGTTATAGTGTGAGGATGGTTACATTGTGGGGATAGTTATAGTGTGAGGATGGGTATGGTGTGAAGATGGTTGTGTGAGGATAGTTATAGTGTGAGGATGGTTATGGTGTGAAGATGGTTGTGTTAAGATGGTTATGGTGTGAGGATGGTTGTAGTGTGAGGATGGTTATGTTGTGACTATGTTTATAGAGCAAGGATGGTTATGGAGTGAGGATGGTTATAGTGTGAGCATGGTAGTGTTGTGAGGATGGTTATGTTTTGAGGATTGTTATGAGTTGAGGATGGTTATTGTGGGATGATGATTGTGGTGTGAGGATTGTTAGGGAGTGAGGATTGTTATAGTGTGAGGATGGTTATGGTGTGAGGATGGTTAAAGTGTGAGGATGGTTATAGTGTTACTATGGTTATAGTATGAGGATAGTTATAGTGAGGATGGTTATAGTGTGAGGGATAGTTATAGGCTGAGGATGGGTATAGTGTGAGGATGGTTATGTTGAGGATAGGTATAGTGTGATGTTAGTTATAGTGTGCGGATAGGAATAGTGTGAGGATATAAGGTGAGGATGGTTATAGTGTGAGGATAGTTATAGTGTGAGGATGGTTATTGTGTGAGAATGGTTATAGTGTGTGGATAGTTATGGTCTGCGGATGGTTATGTTGTGGGGATAGGTATTATGTGAGGATGGTTATATTGTGAGGATTGTTATGATGTGAGGATGGTTATAGTGTGAGGATTATGGTGTGAGGATTGTTATAGTGTGAGGATGGTTATTGTGCGTGTATGGTTATAGTGTGAGGATGGTTATGTTGTGAGGATTGTTATGGTGTGAGGATGGTTATAGTGTGAGGATGGTTATGGTGTATAAGAATAAGAATAATAGAATAGAATAAGAGGAACTTCCATGGCTTGTCTAAAGGAATCGTCATTAAGCTAAGACTTTATTTTCTTTCATGATTCTATTGCAATTTCTTATGTGCAGAATTCCTCAGGATTAATATGTGGTTTACTGTAACTCTCATTACTGTGCTCATAATCTATGTTCCCATTTTGGTAATGATATCAGTTTCAATATAATTTTTATAGGATTAGATTATTATTAATTGAATTAGTGAACGAACCACGCTAATTCCTGGACGTACTTACCTCCAGTAATAACCCCCAATGTAGGTGTTTGAAGGTTTGATTCTTTTAACTATACAGCCCATTAATTATTTCTACGATCATATTCTCTAGTATTTTATCCATAGTTACTGGTTCATCTAGGAATTGTCTAATGATCAGAAATTCTCAGTTTCCCTCTTTACTATAAAAGCGGGTGGTCCTTCGTAATTTAATTTACTACATTAATATTTAAATAATCACAATCAAGCCCCAAATATCCCACATTATGGTCCTTATCGAACCGGATAGGCATTAAATTTATAATTAAAATATTAATCATTAATAACTAATCCTTGTGTGACATAAGCTAGACTAACTATTTAATTAATTGTGTCAACTAACAGTGTAACACATCAGTTAGTCTAGATCACACTAACATATTGCTACTTTCACCTCATGTATAAGGTAGCTTTAGTGGGTCATAGCCAATTACCCACAACATTTAGACCTACACTTCATACTGAAGCAGAATCTTTAGGTCACCAAGAGCAACAGCTCATAACCTTATATTAATCACTAACTCCAATTAAGTGTTAACCATTTAGGCTATACCAATGTTTCAATGTATGGCTGTCAGCAGACTGTCCATTATAGCCTGAATCCATGTTATAATTACTGATTCACTCAAGTCAGTGGATCATTAACATTTAGGGATCCAGTATACTAATATAAATTACTGATCTCATACTAGTTAATCATTACTAACCCTGATAACATTTTATTCCACAATTAGGAGTACATTCAGGAGTTAGATAATATTTACGGCAGTAGAATACTTGCCAAACACAATTAATTCTTTTGTGTTCATTTAATTTCTTATACACATAATTACACAAGTGTATATTATATAAAATACAAAGAACCCAAAAACACAGCACAATTATTTGCACATTACTGCACCATAATATAATCTTTGCCAACCTTAGGTAGGTAGCAATTTAGGCTGTGATTGTGTTGAATCTGGCACAAGCACAGACTAAATATAGTTGTAGTTTCTCAAGTAGAAATTCTCACGACTAGGCTTGAGCTAGTTAGTGACATATATATTATTCTTTTGTGCTGACCCTATCAAGGGTGGGATTAACCATTTATTGTGTAATTATTTTATTGCATATTTCTATGTATGTCTTTGAGTGTTACTGTAAGTCCAGTACCCATCCGAGGCTGATTTAGAAGAGCTAAGCTGAGGAACACCTGTAGTGAGACCAAGGTACCACTCAAATCTTAGTTGCTTATTATTAGGTAGGTAGCTAACCTCTAAATGAGGTAAATTACAACCAGCCTCAAGAAATACCAGGCTGTCAATACTTATACCTGCTCTACATCAAGGAGCAGACACCATAGCTATACCACTAGCTACATAAGCCCTATCAGGCTCAATTTACCGCAAGAATGAATCCTTTAGAAAGGAATGCAAGATTCTTGACAGCTCTTCAACGTCCCCTAGAAAAACTGCTTATGAAATGTCATCTCTGTGTAGAAACTGACCCAGGTGACGTCTACAGACTAGCAAGTTCCATAAGGATCGCCATCCAAAAATATGATCATGTCAAGACTGTAATCGAGTCCCACCGGAATTTACTCCAAGTCGGTCATACTGTCTCAGACCACTTACGTCTAACAGAATCTGATCTCGATAACTATGAACATTCCGTTCAAACCAGGTTAAACCGATATAAGGAGGTGCTTGCGAGACAAGATATTCCCGAGTGGGTGGATCAGATCATTAATAGACCTGTATCCAAGTTAACCCTCAGTTCAGATGAAATACCTGAACTAACTCAAGACGAGGAGAATCCTCTAATCAATGCTGATCACTATACAGGATCAACAACTGAAGATCAACCTTCATTTTCTAACCTCTCATCTAATACAGCTTCATGTGATGATTTGTTTACAGAGTCTGATCAAATTTCAGACCACTCTTCTCAATGTTCCCTGGATTCTATAAGTTCAATACATAAGGCTACTGAATTAACTAGCTTATCACCAGAACCCAGAGAAACAAGTGAAGCTGCAGATGAAACAAGTGAAGCTGCAATAATCAGTGAATCTGAACCAGAAAATGATAAAGCTAATACTGCAGCAGCAGTCGAAGCTGTAATCAAAGCTGAGGCTAAGCAAGAAGCCTTAAGCAACACAAGTAAAGGTCACAATTGCTCACAACAGCCTTCTAAAGTAAGTGCTAACAATGAGAAGACTATTATAAACCTTGTGCACAAATTATTAAATTTATCTTCACCAGAGCAATCAGTTGACTCTTTACAAGCCTTTAGTTTTCAGCTTGAGTCACTGATAAATTGTTTCAGTAAAGAGGTGGATCACCCAACTACTGAGTGGATGACTAAAATTATCATCCAAAGAAAATTGTCTGGTGACACACTTAATAAACTATATGTATGCCAGAATGGTAATACCCTGTCAACGCAGGATATATTTACAGGTTTGCGTAATATAAGCAATCATACAGCAGACCAAGCAATTAATGCTAACTCTGAATGCACCAAAACTGTACCTACATCAGTTTCCTTACCTGAAACTCCTAAAGTGACACTGTCACTAGGTAACAAAGGTGCTAATAATCAATGTAACAACAATCAGTCAAACACTGATTCATCAGTGAGGCCTAAGAGTCCCACAGGTGCTCCTAAGAGACCTAATAGTCCAAAGAGCACTGCTAATAACTCCACAGGTGCTCCTAAGAGACCTAATAGTCCAAAGAGCACCCCCAATGATTCCACAGGTGCTCCTAAGAGACCTAATAGTCCAAAGAGCACTCCCAAGAGCCTATTAATGGTTCCCCAGAGTACACCAAGTACTCACAAGTGAATAAATAACAAGCAAATGCAAGCAGCAAAACCATCACAACCTGCAAATCCTGTTTTACCTAAATCGGTAACCCCTAAACGATCTGTAGGATGGGGAATGTGCTTGTTTTGCAATCAAAAACATTCTCTGTACAAATGTACTAATTATCCTAATAGAGACACAAGAGTCAGACGACTCAAACAGTTACACAGATGTACTAGGTGTCTCAAACCACATAATGTTAACAGCTGTGAAACCCCACTGAACACCTGCAATAGGTGTAGAAGGGGCAAGCATCATGCTGCACTGTGCAAATTAGTTAAGACTAATTATGTCAATCCTAGAATAGGACGTAGAGAATCTACACCAGTACAGTGCTGCAAGGTGCGAGATGTGTACAGCGTAACTTCACAAGCATCTCAAGTGGATGCTGCTTTGCCTACTGCCCAACTTCAAGTGAAGAACAGAGGAACCAAGATCACCATACGTGGACTATTTGATCAAGGTTCCCAGAGAACTTTCATTACTCAAAGGGCAACAGAGGCACTTAATTTACAACCAATAGGACAGGTAAAATTAAACTTGTCAGGGTCCATGATAAATCGAGGAACCCATGAATACTCAGTAGTTCAACCGCTTGTACGACTAGGTAGTCATGCCAAGGCTGTCCAAGCCATTGTTGTAGATCAAATACCTTTAGACTCAAATATTAAGGGTCTGGGGTACACAGCCCACTTCCTGCAGGAACGTGAAATTAATTTGGCTGACAACAAGTTAACGTCTGACCGCCTTAACAATGTAGATGTACTAGTAGGAGCCGACTACTATTACCAGTTCATAACTGGACATGTTAAACGATTGGGAATGAATATGCTCCAATCTGCAGGTGGCTACTTACTTACTGGTAAAGTTCTGAATGTGAACAAGCCTAAACTTGCCAACAATAATAAATTAGTCAGCAGTAAATCAATTCTCCAGCAGCAAGCTAAAAGGAGAAACACAGCTGAGTAATAAACTCAGATTGAATGTAGTGCAATTGATACTCGCCGAGATGTTTCATAGCTCTCAGTGAAAACCAATGATCCGTACTCAAACAAGTACAAGTCACAGCGACCAAACTATTGAATTCACTGCAGACCTGGAATTATTCTCGACAAGTAGTAATTGACCACACTCAGTCTTCCTAGGTAAATTGTAATGTTAGGCTAGAGAATCTAGTACTCCCTAGGTAATTAATAATGTTAGGCTAGAGAATCTAGCACTCAATGCCACTGGCATTTCCTGAATTTAGTAATTCTTTGAAGTCATCAAGCAACTTCAGTAATCACAAATTCACTAGGACCACTGGTCCACTATACTTGCGCTTAAAGGTTTGCCAAGAAAACCTTCTTAATACCATGTTTTCTGCACTAAGAGTTAGTGATAAATACTTGCATCAATTTGTTTGAGTTGTTTTCTTTCGTTTCTGCTTATTTAGTGTAGGAGCGCAACACGAACAAACTTGCAAACTTACTAATATGTAAGCGAATTTACAGAGAACTAATATGTTTAATGCATTATCGTTAAACATCAGCATTGTTAATTAACATGCTTCATGAGCTTAATCTAGCTCACCTTAGAATTAACATAATAATATGAGTGCTTGTTCCCCATGCGTACGACCTTAATATTGCTCGCCATGATAATTGAATGATGCAAAACTCCACCTCGTTAATTCGAGTTCACTGCAACTCACCCTGTTAGCACTGCTAACGAGCTCACTGTAGCTCACCCTGTCAACACTGTTGACGAGTTCACTGCAACTCATCCTGTTAGCACTGCTAACGAGCACACTGCAGCTCACCCTGTCAACACTGTTGACGAGTTCACTGTAACTCACCCTGTTCACGAGTTCAATATAACTCGACCTGTTAATGAGCTCAATACTGCTCACCATGTTAATTTGAGTACATTTTGCTCACAATTAGCTTAGTCCCTTACTTAGGTAGGTTAGAAATTCAAACCATTTATTTAGGTAGGCTTAGGGACTTTAGTTAGTGTCAACTGAGTACTAGCCTAATCTGTACTCACCATTAATTGCAGTTGACTATACTTCTAGAGACTGATTTAATAAACTCAAATTCATGTAAAGGTGATTTCGTATTAACAAGTTTACAGTGTCAAGCCTATGAGCTACCATTCAATTAGCTCATAAGTCAGAATGACTAGGCTACTAATCTCACTGTCGACTCAGAATTTTCCTTGATTTTAATGAATAAACTTTTCAGTTCTCTACTTTTCTATTATTTTAGCTAGTTAGCAAATTAGTTGTACCATCAGTCAGAATGACTACTGCACGGCAGTGCACATTAAATTCAATTTCCTCATTTGAATTTGGAGTGATCATGATACTGCGTGATGTTATTGTCTAGTAACTCAATAGTTACAAGTCACAGCGACCCTAGACAGTGACCTTACTGTAGTGTCACAGTCTCCTTGATCTTGAATGACTAATGATACTTTACTGTATAATCATACAATAGTGTTATCAGTTCTTAGGAACTTATTCTGAGTTTACCTATGATTCAGCAGCTACGTAATACACCATTACATGTCACTGCGACCCTAGTTGTCGAGTTTATTGTGAGCTTTAGAGGGTTCCTGATTACCGATAACTTAATCATTTAATGTTTCAATATTTAATACATGTTTCCACTAAGGGAAACTGCAAGCCTATTACAACTCTGAACAAGAGTAATTTCCTTCACATCCCATCACAGTAGATTCTGTTAGTTTAAATTATGTGAGTTAAAATCTATAAATATTGTGTAGGCTACAAACAACATGTTTCATTTGACATGTAAATAGCAAGACTCAAGTTCTTGTAAGTCCTTGATAAATCCGGGACGTTCGTTATGTGTGTACTAACATACTAACATATTAACATACTAATGTACTAATCTTAATATCACTTCGGGATAGGTCAGTACACCACAGTACACTACGACCCTAGAATCCTCCCCCCAGAGTTATGTTGGATATTTCCAACACCGAATACAACGCTGTTGTATTCTCATTACTTATTACTAACTATATTAATTATTGTAGTAAGTAAAATTAACAACACGTAGAATTCTCATGTACTAATAATTTCATCTGTGCAGTAGGCTAGAATTCTCACGTCACCTGACGCCAGTATTGCGTCAGATTTCCTTACAGTAAACACATTATATCCAATGTATGTGAGAATTAAATTCGATTCTCCATAACTAAGGCATTCTGTATGATAACTAATTGCAGATGAATTGACCTCCAACTAAAAGCCGAATAGAGCGTTGGAGTCATAGCGATTATCTCGTAATAAAAGTTAACGTCACCAGTGAATGCCATGGGGAGACATTAATTCCTCTCCCTTATATATTTACTATTCTTAAATTGGTAAATAATAATATTTTCCTCCTCTAAATAATGAACCCGTCCAGTCTTCAACGTTTCAAGCGTAAATGCGAGAAATATTAATGTTCGTGACAATAATTTGTTTTATGAACGCGGGACGCGGCGTGGGTTGAGGAGGACCAACTCAGTACACGTGGAGAGCCGCTCAGAGGCAGACCTGCGCATACCGTACTCACAAAGAGACGCCATTGCCCAGCCACTAGGGCAGACGTTATCCATCCTCAGATGAAAGTCGCCACTGAGAGGCGTGAATAACCTTGCAGATAATATCTTCTACTGGTGCTGGTGTCATATAAGGAACTTAATTAACTTGGTTCTGGACTACACGTGACCGGCCAGTGAAGCG
Source organism: Procambarus clarkii (assembly GCF_040958095.1). Lineage (NCBI taxonomy): Eukaryota > Metazoa > Arthropoda > Malacostraca > Decapoda > Cambaridae > Procambarus > Procambarus clarkii. The sequence goes on along the minus strand of NC_091169.1, from coordinate 13,371,943 downwards.
CGCCACGATCCAGGATAGGCTTAGCCAGAGCCTGGGAACGCGATTTCGGCAATCTTAAAACTTATACAGTGCCCTTTCAGCTAAGTATATTCCTTCATGTGATGCATCGGGTAAAGAGTTTAGTAATAGCTGGGTGATTGACTGTTATGACGCACGATAACATCTAATAACAGGTGATTAAATTTTGTCACCTATAACTCTCAATTTCTTGAATATATAGATTCAGTAGTTAAATTAGTTGCTACTGTAAATATTTGTCTTGCAGCACGAGAGAAGAATTCTCCATGCCGCCTTCTCCCATGTTAATCCGTCTCATTCGTCAGCCGACCGAGTCCAGAGAATAAGAGGAACTTCCATGGCTTGTCTAAAGGAATCGTCATTAAGCTAAGACTTTATTTTCTTTCATGATTCTATTGCAATTTCTTATGTGCAGAATTCCTCAGGATTAATATGTGGTTTACTGTAACTCTCATTACTATGCTCATAATCTATGTTCCCATTTATGGTAATGATATGTTTCAATATAATTTTTATAGGATTAGATTATTATTAATTGAATTAGTGAACGAACCACGCTAATTCCTGGACGTACTTACCTCCAGTAATAACCCCCAATGTAGGTGTTTGAAGGTTTGATTCATTTAACTATACAGCCCATTAATTATTTCTATGATCATATTCTCTAGTATTTTATCCATAGTTACTGGTTCATCTAGGAATTGTCTAATGATCAAAAATTCTCAGTTTCCCTCTTTACTATAAAAGCGGGTGGTCCTTCGTAATTTAATTTACTACATTAATATTTAAATAATCACAATCAAGCCCCAAATATCCCACAGGTATTGTATGAGGATGGCTATGGTGAGGATAGGTATAATGTGGGGATGGTTATGGTGTGAAGATGGTTGTGTGAGGATGGTTATGGTGTGAGGATGGTTATGGTGTGATGGTTATTGTGTCAGGATTGTTATGGTGTGAGGATGGTTATAGTGTGAGGATTGTTATAGTTTGAGGATTGTTACGGTGTTAGGAAGGTTATAGTATGAGGATGGTTATGGTGTAAGGATTTTTATAGTTTGAATATTGTTATTGTGAGGGGATGGTTATAGTGTGAGGATTGTTATAGTGTGAGAATGGTTATAATGAGAGGATGGTTATGGTGTGAGGATAGGTATTGTATGAGGATGGCTATGGTGAGGATAGGTATAATGTGGAGATGGTTATGGTGTGAAGATGGTTGTGTGAGGATGGTTATGGTGTGAGGATGGTTATGGTGTGATGATGGTTCTGGTGTGAGGATGGTTATGGTGTGATAATTATTGTGTCAGGATTGTTATGGTGTGAGGATTGTTATAGTTTGAGGATTGGTATGGTGTAAGGATGGCTATAGTGTGAGGATGGTTGTGGTGTGAGGAAGGTTATGGTGAAAGGATGGTTATAGTGAGAGGATAGTTATAATGTGAGGATGGTTATGGTGTGAGGTTATTTATGGTGAAAGGATGGTTATAGTGTGAGGATGGTTATGGTGGGAGAAAGGTTATAGTGTGGGGATGGTATTAGTGTGAGGATATTTATGGTGTGATGATGGTTATGTTGTGGGGATGGTTATCTTATGGGGATGGTTATAATGTGAGGATGGTTATGGTTTGAGGCTCGTAATAGTGTAATGATGGTTATGGTGTGAGGATGGTTATGGTGTGAGGATGGTTATAGTGTGATGATTGTTATGGTGTGAGGATGGTTATGGTGTGAGGATGGTTATGGTGTGAGGATGGTTATGGTGTGAGGAAGGTTATGGTGAAAGGATGGTTATAGTGAGAGGATAATTATAATGTGAGGATGGTTATGGTGTGAAGATGGTTATGGAAAAAGGATGGTTATAGTGTGAGGATGGTTATGGTGGGAGAAAGGTTATAGTGTGAGGATGGTAATAGTGTGAGGATATTTATGGTGTGTGATGATGGTTATGTTGTGGGGATGGTTATCTTATGGGGATGGTTATAATGTGAGGATGGTTATGGTTTGAGGCTGGTAATAGTGTGATGATGGTTATGGTGTGAGGATGGTTATGTGAGGATAGTTATGGTGTGAGGATGGTTATGATGTGAGAATGGTTATGGTGTGATGATGGTTCTGGTGTGAGGATGGTTATGGTGTGATAAATATTGTGTCAGGATTGTTATGGTGTGAGGATTGTTATAGTTTGAGGATTGGTATGGTGTTAGGATGGTTATATTGTGAGGATAGGTATGGTGTGAGGATTATTATAGTTTTAATATTGTTATGGTGAGGGGATGGGTATAGTGTGAGGTTGGTTATAGTGTGAGGATGCATATAATGTGGGGATAATTATGGTGAGAGGATAGGTATTGTATGAGGATGGTAATGGTGAGAATAGGTATATTGTGGGGACGGTTATAGCGTGAGGATGGTTATAGTTAGAGGATAGTTATAGTGTGAGGATAGTTATAGTGTGAGGATGGTTATGGGGAGGTTAGTTACGGTGTGAGGATGGTTATAGTGTGAGAATGGTTGCGGTGTGAGGATTGTTAGTGTGAGGATGGGTATTGTGTAAGGATGATTATAGTGTGAGGATGGTTGCGGTGTGAGGATAGTTATAGTATGAGGATGGTTATGATGAGAAAAGTTATAGTAAGAGGATAGTTATAGTGTTAGGATGGTTATATTGTGAGGATTGTTATGGTGTGAGGATGGTTATGGTGTGAAGATGGTTATAGCGTGACGATGGTATTATGATGAAAGTTATAGTAAGAGGATAGTTATAGTGTGAGGAGGGTTATATTTTGAGGATAGTTATAGTTTGAGGAAAGTTATGATGTGAGGATGGTTATGATGTGAGGATGGTTATAGTGAGGATGGTTGTAGTGTGAGGATGGTTTTGTTGTGACGATGTTTATAGTGTGAGGATGATTATGGTTTGGGTAGGGTTATGGTGTGAGGATGGTTATAGTGTGAGGATGGTTATGGTTGAAGGAAAATTATTGTGGGATGATGATTGTGGTGTGAGGATTGTTATGGAGTGAGGATTGTTACATTGTGAGGATGGTTATGGTGTTAGGATGGTTAAAGTGTGCGGATGGTTTTGGTGTGAGGATGGTTATAGTCTGAGGATAGTTATAGTCTGAAGTGAATAATAGTGTGATGATGGTTATGTTGAGGATAGGTATAGTGTGATGTTAGTCATAGTGTGAGGATAGGTATGGTGTGAGGATAGTTATAGTGTGAGGATAGTTATAGTCTGAAGTCTATAATAGTGTGAGGATGGTTATGTTGAGGATAGGTATAGTGTGATGTTAGTCATAGTGTGAGGATAGGTATGGTGTGAGGATAGTTATAGTGTGAGGAAAGTTATAATGAGGATAGTTATAGTGTGAGGATGGTTATAGTGTGAGGATAGTTATAGTGTGAGGATAGTTATAGTGTGAACTTGGTTATTGTGTGAGAATGGTTATAGTGTGTGGATTGTTATGGTCTGCGGGTGGGTATGGTGTGGGATAGGTATTATGTGAGGATGGTTATGTTGTGAGGATTGTTATTGTGTGAGAATGGTTATGGTGTGAGGATGGTTATGGTGTGAGGATTGTTATAGTGTGAGGATGGTTATTGTGTGCGTATGGTAAAGTGTGAGGATGGTTATGTTGTGCGGATTGCTATGTGTGAGGATGGTTATTGTGTGAGGATGGTTAGTTATTGTGGGAGGATGGTAATGGTGTGAGAATGGTTATAGTGTGATGATTTTTATGGTGTGAGGATGGTTATGGTGTGAGGATGGTTATAGTGTGAGGATGGTTATGGTGTGAGGAAGGTTATGGTGAAAGAATGGTTATAGTGAGAGGATAGTTATAATGTGAGGATGGTTATGGTGTGAGGATGGTTATGGTGAAAGGATGGTTATAGTGTGAGGATCGTTATGGTGGGAGAAAGGTTATAGTGTGAGGATGGTAATAGTGTGAGGATATTTATGGTGTGATGATGGTTATGTTGTGGGGATGGTTATCTTATGGGGATGGTTATAATGTGAGGATGGTTATGGTTTGAGGCTGGTAATAGTGTGATGATGGTTATGGTGTGAGGATGGTTATGTGAGGATAGTTATGGTGTGAGGATGGTTATGATGTGAGAATGGTTATGGTGTGATGATGGTTCTGGTGTGAGGATGGTTATGGTGTGATAAATATTGTGTCAGGATTGTTATGGTGTGAGGATTGTTATAGTTTGAGGATTGGTATGGTGTTAGGATGGTTATATTGTGAGGATAGGTATGGTGTGAGGATTATTATAGTTTTAATATTGTTATGGTGAGGGGATGGGTATAGTGTGAGGTTGGTTATAGTGTGAGGATGGATATAATGTGGGGATAATTATGGTGAGAGGATAGGTATTGTATGAGGATGGTAATGGTGAGAATAGGTATATTGTGGGGACGGTTATAGCGTGAGGATGGTTATAGTTAGAGGATAGTTATAGTGTGAGGATAGTTATAGTGTGAGGATGGTTATGGGGAGGTTAGTTACGGTGTGAGGATGGTTATAGTGTGAGAATGGTTGCGGTGTGAGGATTGTTAGTGTGAGGATGGGTATTGTGTAAGGATGATTATAGTGTGAGGATGGTTGCGGTGTGAGGATAGTTATAGTATGAGGATGGTTATGATGAGAAAAGTTATGGTAAGAGGATAGTTATAGTGTTAGGATGGTTATATTGTGAGGATTGTTATGGTGTGAGGATGGTTATGGTGTGAAGATGGTTATAGCGTGACGATGGTATTATGAGGAAAGTTATAGTAAGAGGATAGTTATAGTGTGAGGAGGGTTATATTTTGAGGATAGTTATAGTTTGAGGAAAGTTATGATGTGAGGATGGTTATGATGTGAGGATGGTTATAGTGAGGATGGTTGTAGTGTGAGGATGGTTTTGTTGTGACGATGTTTATAGTGTGAGGATGATTATGGTTTGGGTAGGGTTATGGTGTGAGGATGGTTATAGTGTGAGGATGGTTATGGTTTAAGGAAAATTATTGTGGGATGATGATTGTGGTGTGAGGATTGTTATGGAGTGAGGATTGTTACATTGTGAGGATGGTTATGGTGTTAGGATGGTTAAAGTGTGCGGATGGTTTTGGTGTGAGGATGGTTATAGTCTGAGGATAGTTATAGTCTGAAGTGAATAATAGTGTGATGATGGTTATGTTGAGGATAGGTATAGTGTGAGGATAGGTATGGTGTGAGGATAGTTATAGTGTGAGGATAGTTATAGTCTGAAGTCTATAATAGTGTGAGGATGGTTATGTTGAGGATAGGTATAGTGTGATGTTAGTCAGTGTGAGGATAGGTATGGTGTGAGGATAGTTATAGTGTGAGGAAAGTTATAGTGAGGATAGTTATAGTGTGAGGATGGTTATAGTGTGAGGATAGTTATAGTGTGAGGATAGTTATAGTGTGAACTTGGTTATTGTGTGAGAATGGTTATAGTGTGTGGATTGTTATGGTCTGCGGGTGGGTATGGTGTGGGATAGGTATTATGTGAGGATGGTTATGTTGTGAGGATTGCTATTGTGTGAGGATGGTTATGGTGTGAGGATGGTTATGGTGTGAGGATTGTTATAGTGTGAGGATGGTTATTGTGTGCGTATGGTAAAGTGTGAGGATGGTTATGTTGTGCGGATTGCTATGTGTGAGAATGGTTATTGTGTGAGGATGGTTAGTTATTGTGGGAGGATGGTAATGGTGTGAGAATGGTTATAGTGTGATGATTTTTATGGTGTGAGGATGGTTATGGTGTGAGGATGGTTATAGTGTGAGGATGGTTATGGTGTGAGGAAGGTTATGGTGAAAGGATGGTTATAGTGAGAGGATAGTTATAATGTGAGGATGGTTATGGTGTGAGGATGGTTATGGTGAAAGGATGGTTATAGTGTGAGGATCGTTATGGTGGGAGAAAGGTTATAGTGTGAGGATGGTAATAGTGTGAGGATATTTATGGTGTGATGATGGTTATGTTGTGGGGATGGTTATCTTATGGGGATGGTTATAATGTGAGGATGGTTATGGTTTGAGGCTGGTAATAGTGTGATGATGGTTATGGTGTGAGGATGGTTATGGTGTGAGGATGGTTATTATGTGAGGATAGTTATGGTGTGAGGATGGTTATGATGTGAGGATGGTTATGGTGTGATGATGGTTCTGGTGTGAGGTTGGTTATGGTGTGATAATTATTGTGTCAGGATTGTTATGGTGTGAGGATTGTTATAGTTTGAGGATTGGTATGGTGTTAGGATGGTTATATTGTGAGGATAGGTATGGTGTGAGGATTATTATAGTTTTAATATTGTTATGGTGAGGGGATGGGTATAGTGTGAGGATGGTTATAGTGTGAGGATGGATATAATGTGGGGATAATTATGGTGAGAGGATAGGTATTGTATGAGGATGGTAATGGTGAGAATAGGTATATTGTGGGGACGGTTATAGTGTGAGGATGGTTATAGTTAGAGGATAGTTATAGTGTAAGGATAGTTATAGTGTGAGGATGGTTATGGGGAGGTTAGTTACGGTGTGAGGATGGTTATAGTGTGAGAATGGTTGCGGTGTGAGGATTGTTAGTGTGAGGATGGGTATTGTGTAAGGATGATTATAGTGTGAGGATGGTTGTGGTGTGAGGATAGTTATAGTATGAGGATGGTTATGATGGGAAAAGTTATAGTAAGAGGATAGTTATAGTGTCAGGATAGTTATAGTGTCAGGATGGTTATATTGTGAGGATTGTTATGGTGTGAGGATGGTTATGGTGTGAAGATGGTTATAGCGTGAGGATGGTATTATGAGGAAAGTTATAGTAAGAGGATAGTTATAGTGTGAGGATGGTTATATTGTGAGGATAGTTATAGTTTGAGGAAAGTTATGATGTGAGGATGGTTATGATGTGAGGATGGTTATAGTGTGAGGATGGTTGTAGTGTGAGGATGGTTTTGTTGTGACGATGTTTATAGTGTGAGGATGATTATGGTTTGGGTAGGGTTATGGTGTGAGGATGGTTATAGTGTGAGGATGGTTATGTTGTGAGGATGGTTATGGTTTAAGGATAATTATTGTGGGATGATGATTGTGGTGTGAGAATTGTTATGGAGTGAGGATTGTTATATTGTGAGGATGGTTATGGTGTTAGGATGGTTAAAGTGTGCGGATGGTTTTGGTGTGAGGATGGTTATAGTCTGAGGATAGTTATAGTCTGAGGATAGTTATAGTCTGAAGTGAATAATAGTGTGATGATGGTTATGTTGAGGATAGGTATAGTGTGATGTTAGTCATAGTGTGAGGATAGGTATGGTGTGAGGATAGTTATAGTGTGAGGATAGTTATAGTCTGAAGTCTATAATAGTGTGAGGATGGTTATGTTGAGGATAGGTATAGTGTGATGTTAGTCATAGTGTGAGGATAGGTATGGTGTGAGGATAGTTATAGTGTGAGGATAGTTATAGTGTGAGGATAGTTATAGTGTGAGGATGGTTATAGTGTGAGGATAGTTATAGTGTGAGGATAGTTATAGTGTGAACTTGGTTATTGTGTGAGAATGGTTATAGTGTGTGGATTGTTATGGTCTGCGGGTGGGTATGGTGTGGGATAGGTATTATGTGAGGATGGTTATGTTGTGAGGATTGTTATTGTGTGAGGATGGTTATGGTGTGAGGATGGTTATGGTGTGAGGATTGTTATAGTGTGAGGATGGTTATTGTGTGCGTATGGTAAAGTGTGAGGATGGTTATGTTGTGCGGATTGCTATGTGTGAGGATGGTTAGTTATTGTGGGAGGATGGTAATGGTGTGAGAATGGTTATAGTGTGATGATTTTTATGGTGTGAGGATGGTTATGGTGTGAGGATGGTTATAGTGTGAGGATGGTTATGGTGTGAGGAAGGTTATGGTGAAAGGATGGTTATAGTGAGAGGATAGTGACTAAGTGACTAAGGCCGTAAACTGGGCCTTAGTCAACAACTCATGCTCATCCGCGAGCTTTGACAGCTCATAAATGTCTGTTACATTCTTTTGTTCTGCCATAAAAGTAGACAACTTGTCTGGGAGACATGAGAATACTTCTTCCATTATAAGAAGATTCTTTAGAGCATCAAACTCAGTTACTGAAAGTGACTTTAACCATCTGTTGCAAAAATTCGTCTTCTGACGAGTAAAATCTGCTATTGTCTGATCATTTACCCTCCTTAGGTTCCGAAACTTTTGCCTGTGTGCCTCTGGATTTAATTGATATGCATTTAAGATGCTTTTCTTTACAAATTCATAATCAAAGCTATGAGCGTCAGGTAGGGATGTAAAAACCTCCTGACTACGCCCCTTAAATTGAGACTGCATAATGGCTACCCACTGATCCCTTAGGCCAGTTCATACTGATGGCAATCTTATAAAAATGTGCAAAGAAAACCTCAGGATCCTCCTCATTAAACTTGGGTAACTCTATATACTTATTCATCCTTATGGGATTATTATCACTATTTGTTGAAACATTACTAGTATTTCCATGCCCAGCTGTCATACGCTGTGTTTCAAGCCTTAAGTTAGTGTCAGCCATTTGTTGTTGAATCTCTAATTGTTGCTTCTTTGTGGCTTCTAGTTGCAACTCAATTAAACCTCTCTGGTTTTGTGCCGCAATTTCTAAACGCCTAGTCTCAAGCTCCCTCTGCTGAGCTTCAGCCTCTAATATTTGCTGTTGCTGTTGAGCTTCAATCTCTCTGTGACGAGCTTCAGCCTCTAATATTTTCTGTTCCTTTTGAGCTTCAAGCTCTAATTGTTTGTTCCTTTTGAGCTTCAAGATCTAACTGACGAGCTTCTAACTCAAGACGCTTTAACGTCATCTGATCACTCGACTCTTCTCTTAACTCCTCCAGAATTTTTTCTTCTAACTCTCCATTCTAAACAAAATGCGTCACAATGACTTTCACAAGTTGGCTTTAACCATTCTATTGTTGGCGGTCAAATCCAACTGATTTGCCATTTGTATTAACTCAGTCTTTTTTAGGCTCTTAATTCCCTCAAAGTCTGGATGAGCCAACAACGACACCACTTGACTCTCCATCGTTACTAACACTTGGCACTTGATTCACAACAACAATTAAAACAATGGCACTGCACTACACTTCACTGTAAAATTGTCACAACACTGAAAAGTCGCTTGGCCTCACTGCACAAACAAAATATATAGGATGACTTACCTCAAACTCGTGAAACGTTGTTACTTGACACACAGGAAGGCTTGCTTGGCACATGGAATAGTTCTTATAAAACACACAGACACCTAACACACTGGTACTCTTGGAAGGCAAGGTTAGATTAGCACAGTTAAGTTTAAGTGGGAACAATATTTCCCGTCACAGGCCCCCATAACTCTTGTTACCTATCGTTCGTTACGGCTCGTGACCCTACAACAGCCAAGCTTTAAGTCTAGGGTTACTACAACTGCTGTTGTCTAAAGCGGGGCACCAGTGTAACCCCATGAATGATAACAGGCACAGAATTAAAAGTATTTCTCCCTTAGGACTGAAGAATTATACATATAACTTATAATATATATATTCAATACAGTATAATATAAAACACAGATGGTCAAGTTAACTTATACAACCAAACAAAAAGCATTGTCTCTCATATAATATAATATAATATAATAAAAATATGGCACAACATGAATGTTACAGACTTAACTATACAAAGATGTGATCTCTCCTGGCCCGTATCAGCTACTGACTACTTGGCTGTCGCTACCCATAATCCTCTCCCCCTCTGCCTCATCCAGGATGAGGGATGGAAACTAAAGACTTTTTAATATTTAAAACTAATTGAACAACCACTTGTTCTCAAAACACATAAGAATGCAAATTAAATATAATAGTTACTTGCAAAATATATAAGTACAATGCCACCTGCTTAATTACAGTAAATAAACAATTATATAAACTTATCTGGAACTCCCATAACTGAACAGGTCCAGCAATTCTAATTTCCCGAATCTAACAGGTATTAGACATGTGAAGAGCAACCGCGCTCCTGTCCACACTGACATTGTCACACCACACGATAATTTACAAAAATATAATGTGTACATATATGATGAAATGGAACAAAACAAGTTCATTTGAATTTTATATACGTATCCAGCTAGGAGTACGTAACATGAGGATGGTTATAGTGTGAGGAAGGTTATGGTGTGAGGATGGTTATTGTGATGATGGTTATAGTGTGAGGATAGTTATAGTGTGAGGATGGTTATAGTGTGAGCATAGTTATGGTATGAGGATAGTTATGGTGTGAGGATGGTAATAGTGTGGGGATGGTTATAGTGTGATGATCGTTATGGTGAGAGGAGGGTTATTGTGTGAGGATAGTTATGGTGTGAGGATGGTAATAGTGAGGATTGTTTTGGTGAGGATAGTTATAGTGTGAGGATCAGTGTAGTGTGAGGATGGTTACGGTGACAATAGTTATTGTGCGAGGATAGTTATAGTGTGAGGATGGTTATAGTGTGAGGATGGTTATAGTGTGAGGATGGTTATGGTGTGAGGATGGTTATGTTGTGAGGATGGTTATGGTGTGAGGATGGTTAAAGTGTGAGGATGGTTATGGTGTGAGGATTGTTATAGTCTGAGGATAGTAATAGTCTGAGGATAAATATAGTGTGAGGATGGTTATAGTGTGAGGATAGTAATAGTCTGAGGATGGTTATAGTGTGAGGATGGTTATGTTGAGGATAGGTATAGTGTTAGGTTACTTATAGTGTGAGGATAGGTATAGTGTGAGGATAGTTATAGTGTGAGGATGGTTATAGTGTGAGGATAGTTATAGTGTGAAGATGGTAATTGTGTGAGAATGGTTATAGTGTGAGATGGTTATTGTGTGAGGATGGTTATAGTGTGAGGATGATAATGGTGTGAGGATTGTTATAGTGTGAGATGGTTATTGTGTGAGGATGGTTATAGTGTGAGGATGGTAATGGTGTGAGGACGGGTATAGTGTGAGGATGGTTAAAGTGTGAGGATGGTTAAAGTGTGAGGATGGTTATGGGTTGAAGATAGTTTTTTGTGTGAGGATGGTTATTGAGTGAGGATGGGTATTGTGTGAGGATGGTTATAGTGTGAATATGTTTATTGTGTGAGTATGGTTATAGTGTGAGGATGGATATGTTGTGAGGATTGTTATGGTGTGAGGATGGTTATAGTGTGAGGATTGTTATAGTGTGAGATGGTTATTGTGTGTGGATGGTTACAGCGTGAGGATGGTAATGCTGTGAGGATGGTTATTATGTGAGGATGGTTATGGTTTGAGGATAGTTTTTTGTGTGAGGATGGTTATTGAGTGAGGATGGGTATTGTGTGAGGATGGTTATGTTGTGAGGATGGTTATTGTATGAGGATGTTTATGGTGTAATGATGATTGTGGTGTGGAGATGGTTATGGTGTAAGGAATATTATAGTGTGAGGATGGTTATAGTATGAGAACAGTTACAGTGTGAGGATGTTTATAGTGTGATGATGGTTACAGTGTGAGGATGGTTATTGTGTGTGGATGATTATAGTGAGGATAGTTATAGTGTGAGGATGGTTATAGTGTGAGAAAGGTTATGGTGTGAGGAATAGTTATTGTGATGATAGTTATAGTGTGAGGATAGTTATAGTGTGAGGATGGTTACAGTGTGAGCATATGTATGGTATGAGGATGGTTATAGTGTGAGGATGGTAATAATATGAGAATGGTTATAGTGTGAGGATAGTTATAGTGTGAGTATAGTTATAGTGTGAGGATCATTGTAGTGTGAGGATGGTTATGGTGACAATAGTTATAGTGCGAGGATAGTTATAGTGTGAGGATGGTTATAGTATGAGGATGGTTATGGTGTGAGGAAGGGTATGATATGAGGATTGTTATAGTGAGGGGATGGTTATGGTGTGAGGATGGTTATGGTTTGAGGAGAGTTATGTTGTGAGAATAGTTATGTTGTGAGGATTATTATGTTGAGAGGATGGTTATTGTGTAAGGATGGGTATGTGTGAGGATGGTTATAGTGTGAGGAGGGTTATGTTGAGAGGATGGTTATGTTGTGAGGATTATTATGTTGTGATGATGATTATGGTGTGAGAATGGGTATGTGTGAGAATTGTTATGGTGTGTGGATGGTTATGGTGTGATGAGGGTTATGTTGTGAGGATGGTTATTTTATGAGGATTGTTATGTTGTGAGGATGGTTATAGCGTGAGGAGGGATATGTTGAGAGGATGGTTATGTTGTGAGGATGGTTATGCTGCGAGTATGGTTAAGTATGAGAATGGTTATGGTGTGAGGAGGGTTATGTTGCGAGGCTAGTTATGGTGTGAGGAGGGTTATGTTGTGAGGATGGTTAAGGTGTGAGGATGGTTATGGTGTGAGGATGGTTATGGTGCGAGAATGGTTATGTTGAGAGGATTGTTATGTTGTGAGGATGGTTATGTTGTGCGGATGGTTATGTTGTGAGGATGGTTATTTTGTGCGGATGGTTATATTGTGAGCATGGTTATGGTGTGAGGATGGTTATATTTTGAGCATGGTTATGGTGAGAGGATGGTTATGGTCTGAAGAAAGTTATGTTGTGAGGATTGTTATGTTGTGAGGATAATTATGTTGTGAGGATTCTTATGTTGTGAGGATGATTATGTTGTGAGGACGGTTATATTATGAGGATGGTTATGGTGTGAGGATGGTTATGTTGTGATGATGGTTATAATGTGAGGATGGTTGTTGTTATGATTATTATGGTGTGAGGATTGTTAGGTTGTGAAGATTGTTATGTTGTGAGGATGGTTATGTTGAGAGGATTTTTATGTTGTGAGGATAGTTATGTTGCGAGGATGTTTATCGTGTGAGGATGCTTATGTTGAAATGATAGTTTTGTTGTGAAGATAGTTATTGTGTGAGGATGGTTATGTTGTGAGGATTGATATGGTGTGAGGATGGGTATGGTGTGAGGATGGTTATGGCGTGAGGATGATTATGGTGAAAGGATGGTATAGTGTGAGGATGGTTATGGTGTGAGAAAGGTTATAGCGTGAGGATAATAATGGTGTGAGGATATTTATGGTGTGAGGATATTTATGGTGTGAGGATGGTTATATTGTTGAAATGACTATGTTATGGGGATTGTTATAATGTGAGGATGCTTATGGTTTGAGGATGGTAATGGTGTGATCATGGTTATGGTGTGAGGATGGTAATGGTGTGAGGATGGTTATGGTGTGAGGATGGTTATGGTGTGAGAATGGTTATGATATGAGGATTGTTATGGTGTGAGGATGGTTATGGTGTGATGATGGTTCTAGTGTGAGGATGGTTATGGTGTGATGGTTATGGTGTGATGGTCATTGTGTCAGGATTGTTATGGTGTGGGGATGGTTATGGTGTGAGGATTGGTATAGATTGTGGATTGTTATGGTGTTAGGATGGTTATAGTATGAGGATAGTTATGGTGTGAGGTTTATTATACTTTGAATATTGTTATGGTGAGAGGATGGTTATAGTGTGAGGATGTTTATAGTGTGAGGATGGTTATAATGTGAGGATGGTTATGGTGTGAAGATAGTTATTGTATGAGGATGGTTATGGTGTGAGGATGTTAATAGAGTGAGGATGGTTTTAGTGTGAGGATAGTTATAGTGTGAGGATGGTTATGGTGTCAGGATAGTTATAATGTGAGGATAGTTATAGTGTGAGGATGGTTATGGGGAGGTTAGTTATAGTGTGAGTATGGTTATAGTGTGAGAATAATTGTGGTGCAAGGATTGTTACAGTGTGAGGATGGGTATGGTGTGAGGATGGTTATAGTGTGAAGATGGTTATGGTGTGAGGATGGTTATAGTGTGAGGATTGTTATGATGAGAAAAGTTATAGTAAGAGGATAGTTATAGTGTTAGGATGGTTATATTATGAGGATTATTATGGTGTGAGGATGGTTATTTTGAGGAAAGGTATAGTAAGAGGATAGTTATAGTGTGAGGATTGTTATGGTGTGAGGATGGTTATTGTGTGAGGATGGTTATGGTGAGGATGGTTGTATTGTGAGGATGGTTATGTTGTGACGATGTTTATAGTGTGAGGATTGTTATGGTTTAAGGATTGTTATTGTGGGATGATGATTGTGGTGTGAGGATTGTTAAGGAGTGAGGATTGTTATAGTGTGAGGATCGTTATGGTGTGAGGATTGTTAAAGTGTGAGGATGCTTATGGTGTGAGGATGGTTATAGACTGAGGATAGTTATAGTGTGAGGATGGTTATAGTGTGAGGATAGTTATAGTCTGAAGATGGTAATAGTGTGAGGATGGTTATGTTGAGGATTGGTATAGTGTGATGTTAGTTATAGTGTGAGGATAGGTATAGTGTCAGGATAGTTATAGTGTGAGGATAGTTATAGTGTGAGGATAGTTATAGTGTGAGGATGGTTATAGTGTGTGGATGGTTATGGTCTGCGGGTGGGTATGGAGTGGGATAGGTATTATGTGAGGATGGTTATGTTGTGAGGATTGTTATTGTGTGAGGATGGTTATGGTGTGAGGATGGTTATGGTGTGAGGATGGTTATGGTGTGAGGATGGTTATGGTGTGAGGATTGTAATAGTGTAAGGATGGTTATTGTGTGAGGATGGTTATAGTGTGAGGATGGTTATGGTGTGAGGATTGTTATAGTGTGAGGGTGGTTATGGTGTGAGAATTGTTATAGTGTGAGATGGTTATTGTGTAAGGATGGTTATAGTGTGAGGATGGTTATGGTTTGAGGGTAGTTATTGTGTGAGGATGGTAATTGTGTGAGGATGGTTATGGTGTGATGATGGTTTTTGTGTGAGGATGGTTATGTTGTGAAGATGGTTACTGTGTGAGGATGTTTATAGTGGAATGATGATTGTGGTGTGAGGATGGTTATGGTGTGAGGAATATTATAGTGTGAGGATGGTATAGTATGAAAACAGTTACAGTGTGAGGACGTTTATAGTGTGATGATGGTTATAGGGTGAGGATGTCTATGATGTGAGGATGGTTATAGTGTGAGGATGGTTATAGTGTGAGGATGTCTATGGTGTGAGGATGGTTATAGTGTGAGGATGGTTAATGTGTGAGGATGTTTATAGTGAGGACAGTAATAGTGAGGATGGTTATAGTGCGGATAGTTATAGTGTGAGGATGGTTATAGTGTGAGGAAGGTTATGGTGTGAGGATGGTTATGGTGATGATAGTTATAGTGTGAGGATAGTTATAGGGTGAGGATGGTTATATTGTGAGCATAATTATGGTATGAGGATGGTTATGGTGTGAGGATGGTAATAGTGTGAGGATGGTTATAGTGTGAAGATCGTTATGGTGAGAGGATGGTTATTGTGTGAGGATAGTTATGGTGTGAGGATGGTAGTAGTGTGAGGATTGTTATGGTGGGGATAATTACAGTATGAGGATAGTTATAGTGTGAGGATGGTTGTAGTGCGAGGATTGTTATGGTGTGAGAAAGGTTATAGTGTGAGGATGGTAATGGTGTGAGGATATTTATGGTGTGAGGATAGTTATGTTGTTTTGATAGTTATGTTATGGGGATGATTATAAGGTGAGGATGGTTATGGTTTGAGGATGGTAATGGTGTGATGATGGTTATGGTGTGAGGATGGTTATGGTGTGAGGATAGTTATGGTGTGAGGATAGTTATGGTGTGAGAATGGTTATGGTGTGAGGATGGTTATGGTGTGAGGATTGTTATAGTTTGAGGATTGTTACGGTGTTAGGATGGTTATAGTATGAGGATGGTTATGGTGTAAGGATTCTTAGAGTTTGAATATTGTTATGGTCAGGGGATGGTTATAGTTTGAGGATTGTTATAGTGTAAGGATGGTTATAATGAGAGGATGGTTATTGTGTGAGGATAGTTATTGTATGAGGGTGGCTATGGTGAGGATAGGTATAATGTGGGGATGGTTATATTGTGAGGATGGTTATAGTGTGAGGATGGTTATGGTGTCAGGATGGTTATAGTGTGAGGAGAAGTTATAGTGTTAGGATATTTATGGGGAGGTTATAGTGTGAGGATGGTTATAGTGTGAGAATGGTTGTGGTGTGAGGATTGTTATAGTGTGAGGATGGGTATGGTGCGAGGATGGTTATAGTGTGAGGATGGTTATGGTGTGAGGATGGTTACATTGTGAGGATAGTTATAGTGTGAGGATGGTTATGGTGTGAAGATGGTTGTGTGAGCATGGTTATGGTGTGAGGATGGTTGTAGTGTGAGGATGGTTATGTTGTGACGATGTTTATAGTGTGAAGATGGTTATGGTTTGTGGATGGTTATGGTGTGAGGATGGTTATATTGTGAGCATGGTTGTGTTGTGAGGATGGTTATGTTGTGAGGATTGTTATGAGTTGAGGATGGTTATTGTGGGATGATGATTGTGGTTTGAGGATTGTTAAGGAGTGAGGATTGTTATAGTGTGAGGATGGTTATGGTGTGAGGATGGTTAAAGTGTGCGGATGGTTATAGTGTGAGGATGGTTATAGTATGAGGATAGTTATAGTGTGAGGATGGTTGTAATGTGAGGATAGTTATAGGCTGAGGATGGTTATAGTGTGAGGATGGTTATAGTGTGAGGATGGTTATAGTGTGAGGATGGTTATGTTGAGGGTAAGTATAGTGTGATGTTAGTTATAGTGTGAGGATAGGTATAGTGTGTGGATAGTTATAGTGTGAGGATTGGTATAGTGTGAGGATAGTTATAGTGTGAGGATTGTTATTGTGTGAGAATGGTTATAGTGTGTGGATAGTTATGGTCTGCGGATGGTGTGAGGATGTGTGAGGATGGTTATGGCGTGAGGATGTGTGAGGATAGTGTGAGCATGCTTATGGTGTGAGGATAGTTATAGTGTGAGGATGGTTATGGTGTGGGATAGTGATAATGTGAGGATGGTTATGGTGTGAGGATTGTTATAGTGTGAGGATGGTTATGGTGTGGGATTGTTATAGTGTGAGGATGGTTATGGTGTGAGTATGGTTATGGTGTGGGATTATTATAGTGTGAGGATGGTTATGGCGTGAGTATGGTTATGGTGTGAGGATGGTTATGGTGTGGGATTGTTATAGTGTGAGGATGGTTATGGTTTGGGATTGTTATAGTGTGAGGATGGTTATGGTTTGGGAGAGTTATAATGTGAGGATGGTTATAGTGTGAGGATGGTTATAGTGTAAGAATGGTTATAGTGTGAGAATGGTTATAGTGTGAGGATAGTTATAGTGTGAGGATGGTTATAGTGTGAGGATGGTTATAGTGTGAGGATGGTTATAGTGTGAGGATGGTTATAGTGTGAGGATAGTTATAGTGTGAGGATGCTTATGGTTGTAAAGATGATTAAGGTGTTTGGATGGTTTCGGTGCAATCCTTTCTCGGAATAGACAGTACGTTTTAATACTAAATTTAATAAGTACATTTCTGACTGTCTACAGAGTACATAAATACACATAATTGTGCCCTTAAATTTACCTCCCCATATATTCTCCTAATTTTGTGTTAATACACTCAAAATTTTTATGTTCAAGTTTTCGTGTTAAATTCTATATACACAAGTTTTAAATATAAAGAATTTATTTTTCATTTCTATAAATCATTAGAGATTTTATTCAAAATTTGAAAATATCCTGAGTTACCTTATAATTTATTGGAAGACTTTAGTTTTATTTTATTAGTTTAATAAAATTGTAATATCAATATAGCTAGAGGTTAAGTACCTATTGTAATTAAGTAGCAATAAATGCTATTTACATGCTTGTCCTCCTACACTCCCAAGGTCGTCTGTGGTCGTGGTTTTCTATACAGCTTTTCAGATTAACTCTAATATTCACAATATTTTGTTTCATTATTTGTTACAAAAAAAGGTGCGATGTTGGCGATTAAGTGTATTTATGTACTCTGTTGATAGTCAGGTGTGTACTCATTACACTTAGTATAAAAATGTACTGTCTATTCGGAGGATGTACTGTTTGGTGTTAGGATGGTTATGGTGTCAGGATGGTTATTTTGTGAGGATGGTTATGGTGTTGGGATGGTTATGATGTGGGGATGGTTACGGTGTGAGGATTGTTATGGTGTTATGATGGATATTGTGTGAGGATAGTTATGGTGTTGGGATAGTTATGATGTGAGGATGGTTATGGTGTTAGGATGGATATGGTGTCAGGATGGATATTGTGTGAAGATTGTTATGGTGTTGGGATGGTTAGTGTGAGGATTGTAATGGTGTTAGGATGGTTATGGTGTCAGGATGGATATTGTGTGAGAATGGTTATGGTGTTGGGATGGTTATAGTGTGAGGATGGTTGTGTGAAAATGGTTATAGTGTTAGGATGGTTATTGTGTGAGGATGGGTATGGTGTAAGGATAGTTATGGTGTGAGGATGGTTAAAGTGTGGGATGGTTATGACTTGCAACAATGACTTGCCAACTTGGGATATATTAAAACAACTTCTAGATACCATGACTCATGACCGAAAGATTTCATCCAAAGCCTATCAGCCATCCAGAAAGAAAGCGAAACAAATAAAAATGGAACAGGAACCGAGGCGGTAGACAGGGAGGAAAGTGAATTACAAAGTCAGTAATTTTTAAATTTAGATTGAATACGCCCCAGGATAAAGATGACAGTGGACTGGAAAGGGTAGCGGACAGTACTGACAGTTTGATAGGTTCAGACACTACAACAGTCCTCGACAAAGACAGACCAGAAGGACTGTCATTTGCAAATTCTATGTAAAGGGCATTTCCAGACAAGATATTCTAGAAATTGAAAAGGATTAGAATGCAGCTTCCATCATCCCAGAAAATGTCTAAATATGCTTAGGAAAGGAAAATGTCGCTTTTGACAACAAATAGTTTTTCATCTTGACATGAGCGAAACCTCACTCGAGGACAGAAAATGCTATGACAACAGCTCCCCATATTTTCACGCGAAAGGCACGGAACGTTACATAAAAGGGGCAAACATGAAATTGGCTTTGAAAGAAAGTCAAATAATTTGTTATACCCAGACGAAAGAGGTTTAAAATGGTTGAACAGAGAGTGTATGGAACTGGCTGAAAGACCCACTTACATACCAGTATCACATACAATTACACCCCACAACAGAGCTACAACTACGACAGGCAGCGACCCTGCAACAATCAGTAATGGTCAGAACAAATTCGATATGTCCACACATAATGGACCTGCCAGAAAAATCTCCCAGTCAAATTAACCCAATAGAGTAACCACATTCATCTCTGCCAACTTACAAGGACTAAAAATCAAGAGCAAACAACAAAGTACCGTTCACAAATGACCTCACAGACTAAATGCAGTATTTGGAGCTATCACAGAAACCCCAGGCAGCAAAACTCTTGGACACTGAGATCTGGATATCAGAAAATAATCAATACAGATGTGATAGGGTAAATAGGTCACATGGAGGAGTGAGTCTGTATATTAGAGAAGAACTTGTATGCTCGGAGCTCCTTAACTCTACAAATAAAGTGGTAGAAGTACTGGGAGTAAGGATGGAGAGAATAAACTTATTTATTATTCTAATTTACAAACCGCCAGATGCAACGGGTGAAGAATTCCAAGAACAGATAAACAAAATAGAAAATAGCCTCGATAATCTGACAAAACCCAATACCATATATTATATTCCTTGATGACGTCAACCTGCTCAGTCTAAGATGGAGAATGGTAAACAATAATATTATACCAGGAAATCTATCTGGAGATAACCAACTGTGAGGAAATGAAAATTCCCTCAGCTAGTTTTCTAGATTAGGCTAGAGTCGCTCTAGTGCGCTCTAGACAAGACGTTTTCACACTACATGCACTTGTGTGATGTTGGTTAAAGCTTATGCTTAGATCTGTCTTCTAAGACTATGCTGGAGTCTGTAACTGGCCTGTGCAAAGAGTTACAGAATTAATCATGTTTTCTGAGGAATGGGACTTGAGAGAGTGAGAGGTACGAGAGGGTACTTCACTAGCCAACGGTTTCATGGGGGGTGGGGGGACAGAGAGGTGAACGTCGCCTCCCCCACCCTGTAAGGATATGATGTCATACTCCTAGGCCTCACCCGCCTTGGGACGTCACAGGACGCCTCATGGTAAGGGCGTCTGTGATTCGTCGAGGCACCTCAGCCTCGAGTAACGTTTTGAGCGGGAACGGCTGTGATTCGGAGCGGCATCATAGGCTGTGCCGGCTTTGCTCTGATTGGTGAAGTGAAGATGGAGGGGAGGTCAGCATGGCAGCTTCCCCTAAGCCCGCCAAAATTCAGTCTAGGACCGGCGTTGTGGGTGCAAGACGTGTTGGTGGTGGCGGCCTAGGCTCGGCCGCCACCACCCTAGTTATCGCCGAATTAGCACCATTTTCCTCATTTACTACGGTAACCCTGCGATCGTGGATCGTGCCTGGATCTAATTTGCGTGATCGTGGGCGGTTTTAACAGGAAATATGGGAGTGAGAAATAAACTGGAGAACACGTGTTTCCCCTGAGGCACCAGGGAGCTTCATGGTGTATCAGTCGTTATTGGTTACATCTGTTGGGCTACCTTGTTTATGGTAACTGGCAAGTGGTGGAATCAGACAGGGGTTCCCAGTGTTCGGGAGGGCCCTAATGTAATATTTGGAAAATTACAGGCCCATGTTGGACTTTGAAGTTCCACCTTGCCATGTCCGGCATGTTGTGCTGTATTCCTTCAAAAGTTACAAAGTGACAGACGACACATGAGACGTGAGGATGGCACGTGGATACATCCACCCCCACCAACTCCAGCAATTGCAACGCCCGAAAGCGTTCACAATCTAGATTTCATTAGCATGGATTCAAAACGGGGTGTTGATACTGTGTGTAATCTACAAAATTTTGTACGCAGATTCTACAAGAACATATATAAATGTTCCTCCACATAGTCAGGATGGACGTATTAAATCATATTGCGACGTTACTGACAAAAATAAATAAAATCTCCCACACCTGTTGTGTACGCCAGTGGCTACCAAGCCACTGGCGTACACAACGGTGTGACCGCCTCGCGCTACTCTGTAGCCACCCCTTAGGGCCACGCGGAGGCCACATGACCTGGCCGCACCCTTGGGCCATGCTATGGCCACACCTAGTCGACGCATGTGGGAGCGAGTTGGGTGTTCTTCAACTTCAGTGGTTCAGCCAGTGTGGGGTGAATGTAGGATGAATGGTAACGTGAGTACTCAAATATTATGTACTAGCAGTACCCAGCCACAGCAACTTTTCCTGTCCCCCAGTCCTCCCCACCATTCTCTCCTCACCAGTCTCCTCGGCCTCCCAACCATTCCCCACTCCACCATCCGCTCTTCCTTCCCACCATGCCCCACTCCCCTGTCCCTTTGTCCTTCCCACCATTCTCCATTCCCTCATCCCCTCGTCCCCACCATCCCAAACTCCCCCGTCCCCTCGTCCTTCCCCACCATTACCCCCTCCCTTGTCCCGTCGTCCTCCCCATCATCTCTCACTTCCGTTCCCTCGTCATCCCCACCATTCCCCACTCCCCCGTCTGATGGCTTCCCAAATGGTCTGATGTTCCCATCAGAAAATTGGAAACATCAAGTGATCTGATGTTCCCATCACTGAAATATAAGAAAAACAGTTAAAAAATTAAATGAAAATCTGAAAAAAACTATAGTCACAAAATGAACGGTATGGTAAACAACACAGCTCAATTCCAATGCAATTCAAACAAAATAATTAAACCAAATGAAAATAAATCAAAATCTATGAAAATTCAATTTATCAGTGCAATCAGAAACATTGAAATGGAATTGTAACATATTTAATACACCATGTGTGTTGCTCTATATACCTATGTGCTTTAATATACTGTACCTACAATTTTCTCTTATCTTTTTTTTTTTTTTTTTTCATTTCATGTAATCTGTTATCATTTTTTTGTCTATAAATTTTGCAAGTATTTACCTCCTTAAAATTTTCTTAGATTAAGGACCTGCCCGAAACGCTGCGCGTGCTAGTGGCTTTACAAGACTGTAATTACCATATTTGTATCCTCACATTCCTTATGTACATTCTTGTATATGCATAAATAAATAAATAAATAAATAAATAAATACATGCAACAGATGGCGCTGTTTGTCAAGAAAAGCATAGTTTTACCGTCACAGGTGTGGCACCTATACTTATAATTATAAAATGAACGGTATGGTAAACAACACAGTTCAATTCCAACACAATGTCACACAAAATAATTCAATAAAAAATAAAATAAATCGAAATCTATGAAAAGAAAATTTATCAATGCAGTTGGAAACATTGAAATGGAATTCGTGACATATTTAGTATAGCGTGAATGTTGCTATTATGTACAACAGAAGGCTCTGTTTTTCAAAAACGCATGTTTTTACCTGTCACAGGGGTGGCATCTATATAGTAGGTATATAAAAAGCGGCGCCTATTCGAATGCAACATTGTGTCAAAATTTCAAAGCAATCGGTGAAGAACTTTTGGAGATTACAGAGTGTGTTGCTCTTATGTCCAACAGATGGCGTTGTTTTTCAAAAGAAGCATGTTTTTTCCTGTCACAAGTGAGACATGTATATAGTAGATATATAAAAAGACGCGCCTATTCGAGTGCAACGTTGTGTCAAAATTTCAATGCAATCGGTAAATAGGTTTCGAAGATTTCCCTCACATTCAAAACATATGAAAATCACAGTTATTCAGAAAAAGCATGTTTTTTTCTCCCGTCACAGACATGACATCTATATCTATATAAATAAAAATGGAAATGTTCGTTTGTTCAAAATCGCTAATTTCCGAAAGTTCTTCACTGATCGCTATGAAATTTTCACACAACGTTCCATTTGCATCCGAGTGGGTTTTTATATACATTTTATATAGATGTCACGTCTATGACGGAAAAAAACATGCTTTTTTTAGAAATTTTGTTATTCTTGTGTTTTTCATGTGATGGAAATCTTCGAAACCTCTTTACCGATTGCTTTGAAATTTTGACACAACGTTGCATACGAATAGGAGCGTGTTTTTATATACTTAATGTATAGATGCCACACCTGTGTCAGGTAAAATCATGATTTTTTTTTAAAAAACAGCGCCATCTGTAGGACGTAAGAGCAACACAAGCTGTGATCTCCGAAAGCTCTTCACCGATTGCTTTGAAATTATGACACATCGTTCCATTCGAATGAGTGCATGTTTTTATATACCTACTATTTGGATGCCACACCTGTGACAGGTAAAAGCATGCTGTTTTGGAAAAACAGTGCCATCTGTTGCACGTAAGAGAAACACATGCTGTTCAAAATACGTTACGATTTCATTTCAATCTTTCCTATTGCATTGATAAATTGATTTTTCATAGATTTTGATTGGAATTGAGCTGCGTTGTTTACCATAGTGCTCATTTCGTGAGTATAGTTTATTTGTTTCTTTTTTCATTTTTTTCATTTCGTGTTTTTAACTGTTCTTCTTATTTTTCAGTGGAATTGGTGGTAAAATTGAGCTGTGTCGATTGATCTACTTTTGAATTGAAATATTTCGTTAGTATTTTTTGGTTTTGTTTTGAAAACAAGAAAATGAAAAGCACGTTCATTTCATAGGTGCAAATGTGCAACAAACACCTATGAATCCACTGGCTACAACGTTAACTGCTTTCTTCACGTTATGTCAAATGACGCGTTTGCAAAAACACTCCTGTATTCGGAAGTGCCTATGTATTACACGTGGAATGCCAGTAGAAAATCATTTGAACGACGCAAACGAGGAGAGCGAGTCGAATGACAACCTGGCATATTAAAATAAACTACGATAGGCAGATATCCACCGTGCATTCATCAAGATGAATGCTTCTTTCTTCGCATGCTGTTGGTAAATGTGCCTGGATCAACGTCTTCCAGCAATTGAGATTTGTCAACGGCGTTACACATGCCACTTTCCGTAGTGCATATCAAGCTCTGAATTAATTGGAGAAAGACGGACACTGGGATGTATGCATTAATGACGCATCTAACACGTCACATCCAAATGAAATTCGTGCATTGTTTGCAGTCATATTGACCACCGGCTCTCCTTCATCTCCAGCAGAGTTATGGACAAAATATAAATCGCACATGCTGAAGATATTGTCCGTCAAATACGCAAGGAACATTCAAATATGAACATGAATTTCACAACAGAAATATACAACGAAACATTGATAATGTTTAAGATTTGTGCCTAGAAATCACAAACAAAGTCGTCAATCATTTGGAAATGCCATCACCGAATCGATCTGCTGCTGCTTCGTTCGATGTTGAATTGCGTCGTGAACAAAGTTACAGCACGGGTAATCTGTTGTCGTATCTGCAATCAAATATTCCTAATGTAACGCTTGAGCGAAAAGGCATTTACAATCAAATAGTTCAAACTGTCAATAACGAGTTTGGAGAAATCTTCTTAGATGCGCCAGGAAGAACTGGTAAAACCTTCCTAATTGGATTGATTCTGGCAGCATTTCTATCCCAAAATGGCATAGCCTTAGCTCTTGCATCGTCCGGAATAGCTGCGATATTGCTATCAGGTGGAAGAACTGCTACCTCGGCTTTGAAATTGCCATTGAACATGCAATTCATTGAAATTCCCACGTGCAACATTTCCAAAGCATCCGACACACGAACTTAACAATATTATTCATTCCTGCAAGATCAATGCTTGTAGCATTACAAAGAATACACCAAGAGCGGCAAGATCGTACTCCTCGGAATCCATGGTAAAACTGAGAGATTGAACTGTGTGTGTGTGTGCATTTCATTTTTAACTGACGTCAGTTTGAACTGTGACGTCAGTTATAACTGAACAGTCATAACTGTCAGTTAAAACTGTACGTGTGTGGCCGGCCTAACATTCAGAGCTAGGCAGGCACATACAAGTCCGTCGACACTGTTGAGGCAGCAGATGAAGCGGTTAATTATCCAACAATTTTTTTTAATTCACTCGATCTGCCAGGGATACCATCACACGTATGGCAATTGGAAATCAGCGTGCCTATTATCATGTAAAATATCATCCAGCCAAAACTTTGCAACGCAACGTGGCTTGCAGTAAAAAAATTAATCAGCGACATCGAAGAAGCAACAATCTTGAAAGGACGTTTCAAAGGTGAAGATGTCCTCATTCCTCACATTACTATGATTCCAACTGATATGCCATTTCAATTTAAGTGATTGTAATTTCCAATTCGTTTGGCGTTTGCAATCACCATCAACAAAGCTCAGGGCCAATCTTTAGAATTGTGCAGTTTATATCTAGACACGGATTGCATCTTCCATGGACAATTATATTTTGTGTGTTCTAGAGTCGGCAAACCAGACAATCTCTATATCTCCACAGACAATGGAACAACAAAAAATATTGTATACTCACATGCATTGTAAACATATTAACTAAACATATTAGAAACGTGCACTTTCTCTTTTCTTTCTTTTCCACTTACCCAGACTGAACCACAGCAACGCGTGGCAGGTACTGCTAGTAGTATATATTATTATAGTCTGTGGGTGGGTTGGTTGGCGTCGTTGCTCCTTTACGGACAACCCAACCCACAACTCGGTAGAGTGCTTATACTTCACTAGGAGATCACACTAGGCGCTTCTGGCTCCTGGAGAGGGGCTCAACGTCACACGTTTAGGGAATGCGGCTCCAACACTCAGCCTCGTTGTCACGTGCACACACCCACTCGAGCCGCTGTGACTCCCCACTCTCTCCTTATGTGATATAATCTCCTTAATCCCCTTTAACTTACTAATCTTCCATCCTACCCTGTCCACAGCGATGGTTCTTGGTTCTTTCTCTCTCTCTCTCTTTCTTTACTATTTCCTGGGAAGCCTCACTAGGACAAGGTCAAATACCAGCAAATTTGAATACATTTACTGGACAAAGCACATACACGATACATACACACATATAATAATAATGAATCCTATACTCTATAATATTACAATCAGGTTGCTCTCCAACACCATCAGAACTCTATTATCAGTTTACCAAGTGGTATCCTATCTCCTGGTTCACCACCTGATACTATCAACCACCTCAAGTTGATCAAGTCTACATACACTGTTGCACCATCAGCAAGAGAATATATATATGTATCTATAAATGTGTACAAAGAAAATCAGCATTTGAATGCAATAACATATATCAGTATAAATGTTTAATGATACACAACAATGATCAATCGATCACTCTATCAGTCCTAGAACGCATACGTCTATAGGTAATCCAGCCTACGACTGTAACTCTTAAACTTCAGTATAAAACACTCCTTGACATAAGAATGCAAACAGTCACTCACCTCTCACTGCGTCTTGCACGCTAATGACAACCAAACACTATCAACTCCCTACAAGTAATCCACCAGAACTTCCCTTCCACCTCTGGAAGTTCACTACCCTGATATCTTCAGGTTCTTCTGGGTTTAACTACCAGGATCCTCTGCAGCTCCTCCAGGCTGCTACCATGAAGTTTTCCTTGAGCAACTATGGTGCTCTACTACTTCTGCTAGGTTCCTCCACAGCTCTCTTGGCTGCTACTCCATGAAGTTTCCTCGAGCAACTATGGTGCTTCACCACCTCTACAGAAGCACGTGACACTCCTCTTCACTGCTTCTCCTCACAGCTCGAGGTCCTCGCCTCCACTACCTTGGAGTCTCATCAACTACTTCATCTGTGCTGGCATCGAAGTTCTCAGCAACTTCTTCCCCAAAGACAAACCTGCAACCCATCGACACTCCAATAAAAATGTTGCCCCTTTAACACATAAACAAAAATAAGCACACAATATGTTTGCCTCAAACTTCTATCTGTCCTCTACATACAGTGAGAGTGGACTCCCCCGTTTTGGGCGGGTCCATACTCCACCTCGCCCGGTGGCGGTCCTCACTCACGTTGGGAGGGTCCTTCGCAGTCAGGAGCCGGGCTCCCTCAGTTGCCTGCCAGCGCTCAGAGGGGACGGATGTCGCTCCATGTTCCTCCCTCTCCACTCTCTTATTTCAGGCTTTCTGCCTTATTAAAACATGTCTAACTTATCAATAAACATTGCTACTGTCGCTGGGCACACGGCCAACTACAAGCAATCACTATGAACTGGCGTATATCGTGCTTACCACAGATTGTCTGGTCGAGGGCGCTCCTTCCTCTGACGAAGTTGGTCAGGGCGCTGCCACGGCCCACGATAATGCCTCTGGGCGATTTAATAAACACTTCTCATCGCCTGGGACTTGAGACCACACGTCCCCAGCTCAATTCCACAGCTGGTACGTCTGCACACTTCTCTTCTCTTCGAGATATATCACTAGGGGTTCCCTTCTGACGGGAGCTCAACAGAGCGCGGCTTTCCCCTGCGATGTCTGGCACTCAAGTGAGGTCACAGCCCTCCAGAAACGAGCCTCACGCCTCCAGCAAAATCTCCACATCTCCTAGCCAGTCATTTATCTGTTTCCTTCTTCACTGGCCATAATCTTAAATTGTTATATATATCCAAGCAACTATTTTACATATGGGTTATCACCTCAATATTTGCTAGACCTTCTAATCAGGTCAGGCTTGCTAGAATAATTCTCAAAGGGGAGACTAGTTTTTCGGCTACCTGGGAACATAACACTCCCTCCCCCTTGTTTTTGAGAATTATTCTAGTGGCTAGGCTCGAGATAACGCATCAGCCACTACATTGTCTCGCCCTCTTATGTGCGTTATCACCAGGTCATACTCTTGGAGCGATAAAAACCATCTGGTTAATCTCTGGTTTGCATGCTTCATTTTCTTCAGGAAAACTAGGGGATTATGGTCTGTATACACCGTCACTGGGTGTCCTCCCCCACTCACATACACTTCAAAATGTTTCAATGCCATCACCAGGGCCAAAGTCTCTTTCTCGACTGTACTGTATGACCTCTGGTGCTTAACGGACTTCTTCGAGAAGAAGGACACGGGGCGGTAAATTTCATCATTCTACTGCGTCAGTACAGCTCCAGCCCCTATATCACTGGCATCTACAAATAACGTAAACAGCGCTTCGAAATCTGGCGACACTAGTACAGGTGCCTCAGTCAACAGTCTTTTGGTCTTTTCAAACGCTTCTTGTGCTGTTCCATTCCACTCCCACTTCTTGCTCTTTGATAGCAAACTCGTCATAGGAGCGGCTATGGTGGAGAAATTTTCACAGAACTTCCGGTAATATCCAACCATACCGAGGTATCTCAACAATTCTTTCTTACTCCTGGGCACCGGGAAGTTGTCAATGGCCTCCACCTTTGTTCTTACCGGAGCAACCTCGTCCTGCCCTACTATATATCCAAGGTACTCCAGGCGGGCTCTCCCGAACTCGCTTTTTGCTAAGTTGATCGTCATGTTGGCCTTCCCCAACCGATCGAACAAATCTAAAAGTCGATCCACGTGATCCTTCCAGGAATCAGCGAACACCACAATATCATCGATGTACACTGCACATCCAGTCGCGCCTTGTAATACCTGATTCATTACTCGTTGAAAAAAACTACCACTATTCTTCATTCCGAACGGCACCACTTTATATTGGTACAAGCCGTCGGGTGTCACGAACGCTGAGATCCTCTTGGCCTCCTCAGACAGGGGAATCTGGTAGTATCCCTTCAGCAGGTCTATCTTCGAGACATACCGTGCACTCCCAATCCGATCTATGCAATCGTCAATGCGCGGTATCGGAAACGAGTCAGCGACCGTGACTGCATTCACCTTCCTATAATCGGTGCAGAACCGGTACGTGCCGTCACTCTTCTTCACGAGGAGGCACGGCGAACACCAGTCACTGTCGCTAACCTCTGCCAAGTCGTTATCTAGCAGATACTTCACTTCTGCTCTCATTGCCGCCGCTTTCTCCAGGTTAACTCTGTAAGGGTGCTGCTTGATGGGCTCAGCACTCCCTACCTTCACTTCATGCACCGTTCCACGGTGTCTTCTAGGCACGTCCGTGAATAACGACTTATTCCTCCGTAGAATCTCCACTAGCTCCTGGCGTTGGTCATCCTCCAAATGACCCAGACGCTCACCTATCTTGGCCAGGCTTTCCGTATTTGATATCTTCGCGCCATCGGCCCTCTCTAACTTACAGTTCTCCTCTTCTATCCCTTTGCCATCTCCTACACAAAGCACAGTCGCCTGCAGTGGGGTTTCCATCTGTTCTTCATCGCCTAGAGGCTTATCTCTGTCATAGTACCTCTTTATCATGTTCACGTGGCAAACCTGTGACTTCCTCGGACGATCTGGCATGTGGATTACATAATTCACATCCCCTAACGCCTTCTGGATGGTATATGGTCCACAAAATCTCGACTCGTATATACTTCCTTTTACCGGTAGTAGGACTAACACCTGATCTCCTTCTTGAAATTTCCTGCCCTTCGCTTTCCTGTCGTGGTACCTTACCATCTCTGCCTGGGATGTTCTCAAATTTTCCTTGGCCAAATCTCTGGCCCTAGAGAGTCGCTCTCTAAAAGTTTTCACATATTGTCCCACGTCCACCTTAGGCCTATCCACGGTGAGCTGCTCCTTCAGCGCGCCCACTGGGTTCCTCACGGAGTGTCCGTACACCAGTTGAAATGGGGTGAATCTGAGTGATTCTACTACCGCATCCCTGATGGCGAACAACACGGATGGTAATGCCTCGTCCCAACTACTCCCTTCCTCAGCGCAGTATATCCTCAACAAGCTCTTTAGCGTTCCATGAAAACGCTCCAACGCTCCCTGCGACTGAGGGTGATACGGTGACGAGCGCACTTGCTCTACCCTCCATCCTCTCACAGTTTCCCTAAACAACTTCGACTGGAAGACACTCCCCTGGTCCGTCTGGATAACCTTGGGTATTCCTACCCACGCAATGTAGTTCTGTAGTCTATCCAGAACGGCTCTTGACGTCACTCTTCTCAGGGGAATTGCTTCGGGGAAACGGGTGGCCGTGCACATTATGGTCAGTAAGTACTCGTGGCCTTTTCTGGTCCTTAGCAACGGACCTACACAGTCTATCAAGACTCTCTCAAAAGGCTCGCCAAATGCCGGTATGGGCTTTAAGGGTGCCTTTGGTATGGCTGGAGCCGGTTTACCTGCACGTTGGCACGCCAAACATGTCCTACAATACCTCTTTACCTCCTTCCACACGTTCGGCCAGTAGTGTCGGAAAATCCGACACCATTTAATATATCATACAGATAATAGCTGTATTACCAACAAGTTACCCATAGAAAACGTAACTTGTAGTGGAATTACCGTCTATAGAAAACGGGATATCATCACCACATACTATTATAATTCACCAGCTATTCTGCTGGGAATTGTTCTTAAATACATTAGTCTTTGGACTTTACCATCATAAAAACATCTTATATAAATTAACTTAATTATCAATATTAAAGTAGAGTAAATGTGACCCTTCTATCACTTTCTGAAATCTGGACAAAGTAGGCCAGGCGTCAGAGTGAGGAAGGGGGGCAGCCATTGTTGTGTCACCTCCGAGACGTGTGGAGCGAGTACGGCTCCTATCATTCTGGACAATGTCGGCCAGTAACGTCAATAGAATGGAGTGTTAAGCAGACGTTGTTGTATTGAGACCAGAGGCTCACACGGGAGCAAATTCGGCTCCTGTTAAATTTACTTGGACGTAGTGTTATGGAAACTAAAAGTGTACCATTATCAACACGCTGTCTACAAATTCAAGTTAAGTGTCTATCCGAAACCCATTATCTATCATTAGTGGCCATTAATGTCATTGGGTAGGGTTATCCGGTTAGATCACATGGAAGCCTCAAACTAAAGGTAATTAAGCCAGGTCCTCATGTTCCATGTACTGTTTTCTCTGATATACTTGTCATATATAGGATTCTGGCTTCACAGCTAGCGCACTTTTGACAGGTCAAGACGAGGAAGGATTTGTGCACCAGTTACTGGGTGATAGAAGCTACCTCAAAGAGGATAATTTGGTGTCTACACTCTAGTTATACCTGGTGGACTAACCTGCTGTACTATAAGAGAAGGAACCTCATCAATGTATGTAGCTATTACTGTAATTTGATTGGCTGCATATATATTAATTTAATAACCCCCCCTAATGTGTAGAGGATCGATTTGTGAGATTATGAGATTATTGCAGAAATACAGTCCACTTATCATTATACAAATTGCTATCGAAGTATATAAATTAACGTAAATATAAATTCATATAAATTAAATAAATATAAATCTCACAGGTCGGTTCCCACATTATTTGGTCCTTCGAACCGGATGACGGATTATTTGATCCCTTGAACCCACATTTGGTCATCTTAGTACCGGATGAACCAGTTATCCAGTGGATTCATTAAATATACTAGTGCAGTGTTATTTAAACAAAGGCCAGCCAGTCAAAGACAGCGGCGAAGCCTCGTGGGAGCTCAGGAGCCTCCCTCAGCCCAGTTCAGCCTTCGTCAGCGGTTTCATGCACACCCACAGATATTTGGTGGCGTGTTATTTCGTGAAATGACAGCGCTAATAGAAGCCAGCCAAATTAGTGACTGTGTCTTCGCGAGATTGTTCACGGATTTCGTGGTGTTACATTTCGCGAGAGATTATCTACGAATTTTGTGGACTTTATTTCGCGAGGTCACTAATAATATTTAATACTTCTAGATAATATTAGAAGTTTCATAGAGGCAATTAAGAGGCTATTATCAATAATTGTGTATATTATTTCTCCAAATAGAGAATTATTTAATATATATTGCACTAGTGTTCTCAATATAATATTTACTAATTGCCAACCCACAACAGGGTAGGATATTAACCATTGACTAGTTGAACTATTATCGTTCATCCTAGTCCCATTATTACCATAGTCAGTTGTACTATATTGAACAACCTAACACCATTAATGAATGGTCCAGACCCTATTTTGGGTGTAATTTTTAACAACTCGAGTTGAGTTGTATATATAATAAATTACTTATGATCATTACACCTTTGAGTGATTAATTAGTGTCTCTACCATCCTAGGGTGATATAGAAGAGCTAACCTAAAGGTACTTCCAGTGACACTGGTTTATCACTCAAATCATTAGTGTGTATGATTGTGTATATATAATGTGTATTAATTTTAAGTGCTAACCTCTAGTAGAGGTAGGATTATTGCCTAGTGAGTGCAGAATTTACCCTAGGCTATCATTAGTGTTTGTTCAGTATTATGAGCAGCCCAAGTACAAGCCCCACAAGGCTTCACCAACGAGCCAGTATGGATAATGCAGGGAGAATGAAAAGAACCCTTGCAGGTCTTAAAGGCCACTTAACAAGACAGATCAAGAAATGTGAAGATTTGTCACAACAATCTCAAGTTGATTATGCTGACCTGGAAAGCTGTTATCAAGCAGCTGCAGGTAAATTTGAGCAAATCAAATGCCAAATGGCTGTCCTTGTGGGGACAGATTACTACCATCAATTCATCGGTAGCCCTACTAAATATCAGGGTATAACCATGTTAAACTCTGCAGGAGGTAAATTACTCTCAGGCCCAGTATCAAGCCTGAGGAGACCTATGCCTGCAGATAAACAATACCAGTAAAAATCTAAATTTGTCAGCTGATTATATTTCTCCAGTAGCATTATACTAAGGAGATTACAGCTGACTATACCAACAGAGGTTGATGTTAGTATCATCATTTAAAGCTGAAGATGAGTTCATGAGGCCTCAGTGGCAAATCAGTGAACAGTAGCCTAAAACAGCTACAAGTCACTGCGACCAATGTCACTGAACCCACTGCAGTCTCAGAACCATACTTTACTTTAATGATGAGCTATTCAATCTTCTGAAACAATTAACTAAATTAAACCCCAATAAATCTGATGACTGATTTGATACATTTATTATTTAATCAAGATGTATTCCATGGGCCTCAGTGTTTATATAGCAGTGACCAGTTACCTGAAGAAACTTCAAGTTATATCTAATGTCACTGATCTCACTGCAGTCCCTGAATCATACTTGACTGTAGTACTTGTTCACATCCAGTCTTCTGGGTTAAATAATATGTAATAAGGCTTGAATATTAGCCTTTCAAGAGTTGACAGGGAAATGAAATCGCATTAGACTTCTAACCCCTGCAACTCTAGTACGGGACATCCGTCCTGTACGAACAGACACACAAATGTGTGATTACTAACTACTAACATCAAATTAATCTAATAATTCGAAGGAGGAGTATCGGTGTTCGTCTGTTCTAAAGAGGACTTCGACCCGTGAGCAGCCCCCTGGGGAATTATGTCGGAAAATCCGACACCATTTAATATATCATACAGATAATAGCTGTATTACCAACAAGTTACCCATAGAAAACGTAACTTGTAGTGGAATTACCGTCTATAGAAAACGGGATATCATCACCACATACTATTATAATTCACCAGCTATTCTGCTGGGAATTGTTCTTAAATACATTAGTCTTTGGACTTTACCATCATAAAAACATCTTATATAAATTAACTTAATTATCAATATTAAAGTAGAGTAAATGTGACCCTTCTATCACTTTCTGAAATCTGGACAAAGTAGGCCAGGCGTCAGAGTGAGGAAGGGGGGCAGCCATTGTTGTGTCACCTCCGAGACGTGTGGAGCGAGTACGGCTCCTATCATTCTGGACAATGTCGGCCAGTAACGTCAATAGAATGGAGTGTTAAGCAGACGTTGTTGTATTGAGACCAGAGGCTCACACGGGAGCAAATTCGGCTCCTGTTAAATTTACTTGGACGTAGTGTTATGGAAACTAAAAGTGTACCATTATCAACACGCTGTCTACAAATTCAAGTTAAGTGTCTATCCGAAACCCATTATCTATCATTAGTGGCCATTAATGTCATTGGGTAGGGTTATCCGGTTAGATCACATGGAAGCCTCAAACTAAAGGTAATTAAGCCAGGTCCTCATGTTCCATGTACTGTTTTCTCTGATATACTTGTCATATATAGGATTCTGGCTTCACAGCTAGCGCACTTTTGACAGGTCAAGACGAGGAAGGATTTGTGCACCAGTTACTGGGTGATAGAAGCTACCTCAAAGAGGATAATTTGGTGTCTACACTCTAGTTATACCTGGTGGACTAACCTGCTGTACTATAAGAGAAGGAACCTCATCAATGTATGTAGCTATTACTGTAATTTGATTGGCTGCATATATATTAATTTAATAACCCCCCCTAATGTGTAGAGGATCGATTTGTGAGATTATGAGATTATTGCAGAAATACAGTCCACTTATCATTATACAAATTGCTATCGAAGTATATAAATTAACGTAAATATAAATTCATATAAATTAAATAAATATAAATCTCACAGGTCGGTTCCCACAAGTAGAAGTGCTCCTGCACCTTATTTAAGGTCTTCTTCACCCCTAAGTGCCCTGCCATGTCTACGGAGTGGGCTAGTTCTAACACAGCCGCCCTAAACTCCTTCGGCACTAACACTTGGTGCTTCTCCAACCATACCTTATCTGCGCCGGCTTTGTCCGGTTGCCACTTCCTCATTAGTACATCATCGTCCAAGTAGTAGTACACGGGGGACTCCGGACATGAGTTTCCCTCTTTTGCCTCCCTGATTAGATCTATAAACTCCTCTTTCTGAGCCCTAATCAGGTCCGCTCGGTTCACACTGAACTTTTCAGGTAGGGTCATCTTCACTTCCTGTCTCCTCGAATCCTCATTCTTCTGAGCTGGATCTTCATCGAACAGCCCAGACATGTCCATGTTGACCTCCTCCCTTGGTGGAGTCGACACTGCTATATCATCTCCAATGTCTTCCTCGGCGGCTATGTCCGACTCTGTCACTACACAAGCCGGGTATACGATGACTTGACTGTCCTCTGCCTCATCTTCAAGGATGCTGGCTAGATCTATCTTGTCCGGCGTTCCACTTGTACCGCGGTCCTTCTGGTTCACCTCCGGCACAGCTTTTACTATCAGCTCTGGCAACACCTTGGACCCACACCAGTCGTTCCCCAGGATCACTTGGACTCCTGAAACAGGTATGTTGGGGCACACTCCCAACATCACCTCCGCCGACAAATAATCTGACTTCAACTGGACACCACACACGGGCATGTCACTCTTAGACAACAACCCATGAACCTTTATCCTCCTACTGCCAGCTAACAGTCGATCATTTCTTATTAGGCCTCTCAGAATCAAGCTCTGATTGGCTCCAGTATCCCTGAGGATACTAACCTCCACCTCAGGTTGACCTTCTATGCCGACCCAATCTTTACTAATGAACGGCCTATACCGCTCGTTCATCAAATCTACCTTCTGTGGTTTGTCTTGTTGTACATCAACGTACTTCTTCCGGGGAACACATGTCGTCAGGGTCACGACTCTCTTGCCCTGCCGACAATCTCACATCATGTGACCTGATCTGTTGCACTTGTAGCATCTCATTTGGGAAAAATCTCTCCTATACGCCCCCGAGTGGCTCTGACTCTGCCCACTCGTATTGGAGTTCCTCGGGCGAGATGTACTACTCATACTCTGTGGAGCTTCATTGGACTCTTGTCTCCTCTGCACATTTTTATTTTCCTGCTTACCTCCAGCAGTCGGACTCTGCAACTTTCCTTCCTGGGGCTTAAAACTAGCTAGTCTGCTTGTCTGCCCCCCAAAACTTCTTCCTCCCCAGACTCCACTGGGTCTGCTATTGCTGCATTTCGCCTCGCTTTTCACTCTGTTCTCCCTCAAGCTCATATATGCTTCGGTAATCATATCCGCCCTATCTGCGGCATCTTTCACCTCCTTTATCCCTGCTTCTTGGATCTTGAACTTTGTTTCGGGTTGCATCATCTCCAAGAACTTCTCCATGACCATCAGTTGCTTCAGGTCAGCGTAAGATCCAACTCCAGCAGCCTCAATCCACTTCTGGAATCGTCTTTCCAGATCCCTTGCTGTCTCAGCAAACGTACACGCTCCAACCTTCATCATCTCTCTGAAACGCTTTCTATAAGCTTCTGGGGTTAACTGAAACGAGCGCAATATGCTACTCTTTACTGTGGCATAATCCTGGCACTCTTCCAGTGACAATTGGGTGTATGCCTCCCTGACTGCACCGGTCAATCTCAACTGGACCAGCTGGGCCCATTCCTCCTGTGGCCACTCCTTGATGCTGGCAACTTTTTCAAAATGCTCGAAGAAGCTCTCCACCTCTTCGGGAACAAACAAGGAAATGTCGTTCTCCCTAACCCTAACATCTGGTGGGTGTGATACGTGGGTGGTGCTCTCTGGCAACCCATGTTCAATCCTTTGCTCAGCCAAGGTTCTATTCGCTTCTATCTGCATTTGTTTTGTTCTCTCTTTTTCTTTTTCGACCTGGGCTCTTTCTTTTTCGACCTGGGCTTTTTCTTTTTTGACCTGGGCTTTTTCTTTTTCTTTCTCCTGTTCCAACTCCAGTTCTCTTACTCTGGTTTTCTCTTTTTCTATTTCCAGTCTGGTTTTCTCTTTTTCTATTTCCAGTCTGGTTTTCTCTTTTTCCTTCTCGGCTTCATTTTTCATCTAGAGATCCAATTTCATCTTTTCCAGCTGGAACTGTCTCTCCTTGTCCTCTCGTTGTTGCTGCATCTGGAGCTCTAACTGGAATCTCTCCAAGCTCCTATTTCGGCTACTCCTACTACTGCGGCTACTCTTGCTGCTCCTACTCGATCCCTGGGATCTCACTTCATCCTGCCCATCATCCTCCTTTCCACTTTCAGCTCCTTTCTGGGCTCCTTGTTCTGCCACTTCATTTTTGGCTCTTAACTGCCTCAGGATCTCATCCTTCATCCCAGCTACTTTAGATGCTTTCAACCTAATGCCACATTTTTCTGCTATTTGTTTCAATTGATCCTTCGTGCAACCTTCCAAGTCCTCAGGCTTGCCTGACTCCACAAATGCCTGCACTTTATCCATCTTTGTCCTGTGAGTCTTCCCAAGAGAGAGAATATACACCTGCGGTCACACAGTTTATTTCAGCAAGGGTGTACAAATCCACTCTTGGACAGTGTGGGTCTGTCAGTTCACTCTCCCGGACACAGGCCCCCAATTTATTATAGTCTGTGGGTGGGTTGGTTGGCGTCGTTGCTCCTTTACGGACAACCCAACCCACAACTCGGTAGAGTGCTTATACTTCACTGGGAGATCACACTAGGCGCTTCTGGCTCGTGGAGAGGGGCTCAACGTCACACGTTTAGGGAATGCGGCTCCAACACTCAGCCTCGTTGTCACGTGCACACACCCACTCGAGCCGCTGTGACTCCCCACTCTCTCCTTATGTGATATAATCTCCTTAATCCCCTTTAACTTACTAATCTTCCATCCTACCCTGTCCACAGCGATGGTTCTTGGTTCTTTCTCTCTCTCTCTCTTTCTTTACTATTTCCTGGGAAGCCTCACTAGGACAAGGTCAAATACCAGCAAATTTGAATACATTTACTGGACAAAGCACATACACGATACATACACACATATAATAATAATGAATCCTATACTCTATAATATTACAATCAGGTTGCTCTCCAACACCATCAGAACTCTATTATCAGTTTACCAAGTGGTATCCTATCTCCTGATACTATCAACCACCTCAAGTTGATCAAGTCTACATACACTGTTGCACCATCAGCAAGAGAATATATATATGTATCTATAAATGTGTACAAAGAAAATCAGCATTTGAATGCAATAACATATATCAGTATAAATGTTTAATGATACACAACAATGATCAATCGATCACTCTATCAGTCCTAGAACGCATACGTCTATAGGTAATCCAGCCTACGACTGTAACTCTTAAACTTCAGTATAAAACACTCCTTGACATAAGAATGCAGTCACTCACCTCTCACTGCATCTTGCACGCTAATGACAACCAAACACTATCAACTCCCTACAAGTAATCCACCAGAACTTCCCTTCCACCTCTGGAAGTTCACTACCCTGATATCTTCAGGTTCTTCTGGGTTTAACTACCAGGATCCTCTGCAGCTCCTCCAGGCTGCTACCATGAAGTTTTCCTTGAGCAACTATGGTGCTCTACTACTTCTGCTAGGTTCCTCCACAGCTCTCTTGGCTGCTACTCCATGAAGTTTCCTCGAGCAACTATGGTGCTTCACCACCTCTACAGAAGCATGTGACACTCCTCTTCACTGCTTCTCCTCACAGCTCGAGGTCCTCGCCTCCACTACCTTGGAGTCTCATCAACTACTTCATCTGTGCTGGCATCGAAGTTCTCAGCAACTTCTTCCCCCAAAGACAAACCTGCAACCCATCGACACTCCAATAAAAATGTTTCCCCTTTAACACATAAACAAAAATAAGCACACAATATGTTTGCCTCAAACTTCTATCTGTCCTCTACATACAGTGAGAGTGGACTCCCCCGTTTTGGGCGGGTCCATACTCCACCTCGCCCGGCGGCGGTCCTCACTCACGCTGGGAGGGTCCTTCGCCGTCAGGAGCCGGGCTCCCTCAGTTGCCTGCCAGCGCTCAGAGGGGACGGATGTCGCTCCGTGTTCTTCCCTCTCCACTCTCTTATTTCAGGCTTTCTGCCTTATTAAAACATGTCTAACTTATCAATAAACATTGCTACTGTCGCTGGGCACACGACCAACTACAAGCAATCACTATGAACTGGCGTATATCGTGCTTACCACAGATTGTCTGGTCGAGGGCGCTCCTTCCTCTGACGAAGTTGGTCAGGGCGCTGCCACGGCCCACGATAATGCCTCTGGGCGATTTAATAAACACTTCTCATCGCCTGGGACTTGAGACCACACGTCCCCAGCTCGATTCCACAGCTGGTACGTCTGCACACTTCTCTTCTCTTCGAGATATATCACTAGGGGTTCCCTTCTGACGGGAGCTCAACGGAGCGCGGCTTTCCCCTGCGATGTCTGGCACTCAAGTGTGGTCACAGCCCTCCAGAAACGAGCCTCACGCCTCCAGCAAAATGTCCACATCTCCTAGCCAGTCATTTATCTGTTTCCTTCTTCACTGCCCATAATCTTAAATTGTTATATATATCCAAGCAACTATTTTACATATGGGTTATCACCTCAATATTTGCTAGACCTTCTAATCAGGTCAGGCTTGCTAGAATAATTCTCAAAGGGAAGACTCGTTTTTCGGCTACCTGGGAACATAACAATATATATAAACCTGGCCGAATGCGAATGTAACATTGTGTGAAAATTTCAAAGCAATCGGTGAAGAACTTTCGGAGATTTGCGATTTTGAACAAACGAACATTTCCATTTTTATTTATATAGATGTAGCTACAGTGTCTCAGGACTGATGTAAAATCAGGTAATCGGCTGTGCTGTCCCATAACGCCCGCCAGGCGCGGGAAGCAAGCTGAGAGGCATTTGTTTTGACGTCAGAGTGACTGTCTGTGGGTGGACACAGACTGTGTATGTCGTGAGTGACGTCAGAGAGACTGTGGGTGGGCACAGACTGTCTGTGTTGTGATGTGAGGGTGTATGTCATACACATGATCACACATGTAGATGTATATGTATACATAGTGTGTATTGACTGACTCGATATGTAAACCGGTCAGTGTGGAGATTTTTCCCATATAAATGATTGTTGATCTGTCGATTCAATATATATCGTTCAGAGTCAAGATTAATGCCATGTTGCCGCACGTTAATTATATCATTTCACAGGTAGGCAGGCCAGTGTATTTAGGGTAGATCAGAAGACACCCTGAGGTCTGTATGATTATGTATAATTTCTCTAGTGATATATATATACAGTATATGTTTGATTGATACATGAGGGGTTATGGTTATGATTAATATCATTGTTTAGTGTGTACCATTGCCATGAGTTCATTGTATGTCTAGTAATTTGTCAGACCAAGGTCTTGGGTGGTCGGTTGTTACTCTTGTGTCTGAAAATTATGGTGTTGTGTGGTGAGTCAGTAATCGTGATTGCTGACTGATTGCATAGTGATGTCATTAGCATATGGGGTATGCTGATGACATCAGTATGTATGTGTTTTTGGGCAGTGTTGATGTGTTGTATACATTATATTACTGCCCTTGGATCTGCGTTGTTGATTTAAGGAGGTCCCATTCATTAATCAGGGGAATTCACATTATTTAATGAGGGAGCAAGCAATTGTTTGGTAAATCTGCCTGATTATGAGAATTAGTGCCAGCTGTCAGCGTAGCGACGATGTCTTGAGTTAACGTAAAATTGCTCTGCTGAAGTAGTGATTCCACACAGTAAGTTCTTTTCAGATAAGGGGGGAAGGCATTAATGTAGGTATACTTTTGTTGTGGCCAAGCCCTGTGTGTCATTATTGTGGTGGTACAGTAATTACGTGATGCAGAGAGCTGCAACCGTTTGGGAATGTGATATTTATTTTTGTTATGTCACTGTGAGTGTGACCTATGTACCTGAGGTTACTTTGTGTTTCTTTAAGTTGTGTTGACGACTTAAGAATTCATTGAGAGTTAATTAAAGGGGTGATTGACTTTATAAGGGGTGCACATTACTTAATGAGGGAGTTGTTAAGGGAAACAGTGTTAAGCTTGTTGAGATACGTTTCAGGTGCAATTAATTGTCCGTGTGACAACTAAGTGACCACTCCAGCTAATTGTCTGCTTAGGCAGTGCGGAGTAAGACGTATTTATGCATAATTATCGGTCCTGGTGACAGTTAATTAATTGCTCGGGGTTAATTAGGGTAATTAACGCTCATTAAAGTAAAGTTTGACATAGACTATTGAGAAGCTACAAAGATAGTGGTAGGCTTAGTTAACGTAACTCGATTGGGATTTAATTAGTTGTCCGTTTGATATTAGGAATTTCTCACTGAATGCTTGAAGTGGTCAAGTGTGATGTAATTTAAGAGACTTTGAGTTATTGTTAACAAGTTGACTTGTTGTAAGAGACAAGTGTTTGTGATTAACGTAGAGTTCTAATGTTGTTTATTGTCTAAGGGAGACAAGTGTTTGTGATTAACGTAGAAGTACTTTGTTGCTGACTGTTGTTGACAGTCAATTAACGTAATTAATCACATAATAAAAAAATTTAATTCATTAAACCAATTTATTTGATTATCTTCTTTGGAGATGAGAGTAAAGTAACTTGGGGATTACTGGAGAAGTGTTTCAGAATACCACCTTGCCTGGCTTTGTTTACATTTGCAACTTCTTGCAGGTAGTTGCAAAGAGTGTTCACATTAGGTTGTGATAGGGGGGAGTCAGTGTTGGAATACCCACCTAGTTACGTGGGTATCTCGCCTGGAGGGCTGGAGGATCCGTTAGGTTGTGATTAGAGTATATTTACTCACTGGAAGGACCGGGAGATATATTGATTGCAAGCTTGTGTCATCAGTGGGCACCATTGTTCAGTTAGTTCATTTAGTCAGCCCGAAGTGTCAGCAAGATGGAGACTGTTGTTATTTCTTGAGGGGCTGTTGAATAGCTCTCTTGCAAGTGCCACTGGATGGACAATAACGTAACGAATCACTCACTGTTGTGTAAACTTAGTGTTGTGAATTATTTGTTTCCAATATTGCGTCGTCAGTGGGCACACCTGTGTTCAGGTTAGTTCAGTACTCAGCCGTGCAGCAATGGACCGGAGTCGTTGCTACTTCATGGTTGATAAGTAGCTGTTGTTAAAGTGGCCTGGATGGACATTAACGTAACGTAAACTCGATGTTGTAGTAGTTTAGTCTCTTGTTAATAAATTGTTTTGTTATAGAAAACTGTCTTTGATGTCAACCCTTCAACCATTCTTTTCCACCCATGTTCTGCTTTATACGATTGTCTAGTAATGTGATTTTTTTTAATGACGGCTGTTCTTGGGAATTTCGAATCTCAATTCATAGCGCCACACATCAAATTAAATTTTGGTGTGAGAACCCGTCGGATACCCTTTATTAGTTTTAACGTTTTAAACTAGGAGGAACTAGCGGCCCAAGTGGACAGGTTTTCACCCATGTCGTGGAAGCCTGGCGGTTTACTCCCGCTTTTCTATTAGGCTCAGCCTTAGAGTAGAAATATCTGCAGTAGGCAGTTCTTTATGTTTAAAGTCCACCTCCTAAGGGAGGTAAGCGTAGAAAAAAATCTCACATCAACCACAGAGAAGAGAACAACTTAGATTCTGTGACAAATTTTCATTCACCCAGCAGATAACAGCCAACTAGGAATGAAAATATTCTAGATCGGGTCTTCACAAACAATGAAGACATAATCAGGGACAGTACACTCTCAGATACCCATACTCAGATCACAAGCTCATTGAAGTGCAAACTAACATCAATGCTCATAACAGAGCTAAAACAATGATCAAGTGAAAGGAGGTTATTCAATAAATTCTATTTTAATAATAAAAGTATAGACTGGGAGAAAATAAACAGGGGTTCTTACAGACATTCAATGGGAAACTGTTCTAAGAAATCAAAATTTCCCACAAGGAACAGAAAAACTGACTTTCGAACCATATAAAGTCTGTCTGAAACATGTTTCTTTGTTGAAAGCCAGAAAGAGGTCCAACAAAGAAAGAGAATGCAGACAGAACTACATAAAAAGGAAAAAGCAACAGAAATGCATAAGCAGACACGACTTTCCCCTACAATGAAGGAATAATTTAAATAGGGGGCTTTAAGAAATAAAGCAGAAACTGAAGCAATAGTAATCATATCATATTGAAGAAATGTAATTAGAATAGAAAACCATACAAGAGATAAAGAAAAAAACACAAATATTTGTTCACATGTATGAAATCAAAAGCAAAACCATTGTCAGTATTGGACCTATTCTAACACGGGAAGGTTCATATACAGAGGATGACAAAGAAATTAGTGAAATCCTTAAAACACAGTATGAAGACATGTTTAGTACTCCAATAAACAGCATGAAAGTGGAAGATACCGACAACTTCCTTATGTGTGATATCCAAAACCCTGTAAATATAACTGATATCAATACGAGCGTGGCAGATTTTGAAAGGCAAATTGACAACATTCCCATGTACTGAGCCCCGGGTTTAGACTCAAGGAATTGAATATTTATAAATAAATGCAAATTGCCAGTAGCACAGGCAATTTAGTGTGGAAGTGTGGAAGAAGAGCTTGGAAATGGGGGAGATACCAGATGCGCTTAAATCAGCAAACATAGCCCCTCTACACAAGGGAGGGAGCAAAGCATTTGCTAAGAATTACAGACCAATGGCACAAACGTCCCACATAATAAATATTTGAGAGAGTTATCAAGAGTCAGGTCACCAGTTTCATAGAGACCAATAACCTTCACAATCCAGGCCAACATGGATTTAAAGCAGGAAGATCATGCCTCTCGCAGCTACTTGACCACTACGACAAAATCACCAATGCATTAGAAGAAAAACAGAATGAAGATGTGGTATACATGGACTTTACAAAGATATGTGATAAATATGCCCCATAGAGTTATAACCCACAAAATGAGGTCACTGAGAATAACAGGTAAAGTAGGACGGTGGATACTCAATTTTCTGCCAAACAGAACACAAAGAGTAACAGTCAACCAAATAAAATTAAGTCCATGCACAGTTAAAAGCTCTGTACCTCACGGCACAGTCCTTATACAGTTGTACCACTGCTTTTCCTTATTCTCATATCAGATATAGACAAAAATATAAGTCACAGCTTCGTATCATCTTTTGCAGATGACACAAAAATCAGAATGAAAATTACTTACGTGAAAACATTAATAAACTACAAGCAGACATTAATGAAGTTTCCGACTGGGCAGCAGAAAATAACATGATGTTTAATAGTGATTGTTACGGTATCAACAACAATGGATATAGACAAAAATATAAGTCACAGCTTCGTATCATCTTTTGCAGATGACACAAAAATCAGAATGAAAATTACTTACGTGAAAACATTAATAAACTACAAGCAGACATTAATGAAGTTTCCGACTGGGCAGCAGAAAATAACATAATGTTTAATAGTGATTGTTACGGTATCAACAACAATGGAGTGTAGAGTGACGATTTTGGCGCCATCTATGAACCTGCACTCCAACTCCCAGGTATTAGGTGAGACGCAGACAACGCCATCTGTTGGCTGAGGTGTGGCGTCCATGAGTGACTCCTGTTTCATACCTCAGTTAGGAGGTGAGGTCGATGATGATGATCTCTGGTGGGAGTAGGAATGATATCAACGCCATCTAGAAGATGCATCTGATAACATTTCAGTTTCCCGGTGAAGAGTACCATCCTAAGTTCAGCCAGCATACTGTCTGTCTGGCTAATGACTTATGTTCACAGAGGTGACATGTTGAGGCAATTACGCTGTGGAAATCAGTTCAACTTGGGCAGTCCAGAACTACTGACTAGGTCCTGTGAGAGAACAAGTGGTTGCCGTTGGGACAAGCAGTGTATTAGCTCTTTTATTTGTGTAGTGTTGTATGGACTGATGTACCTGGGATTTAGCCAAGAGGAGTTATGAGACGATAGTAGTGTCTGTCTGCTGAGAAGTGCTGCTAGTGTGTTGCTAGAGACTTCTGCCGAGGTGTTAGCTACCCCTGTACGTGATTATGTAAGACCCTTAGTCAGTGTTGCTGAAGCCCTCAGTCAGTGTTACTGGAGAGTGGATGTGGGGTATAGGGACATTGTGACGATATGGTGTAGATTGGCCCCATGTGGATGAAGTGAACTCGCCAGTGACTACCATTAAGAGTGGACGATGTGTACTTGAAGATACTGGACTCGCTGGGATGTGAAGAACACTGC
This sequence comes from Procambarus clarkii, assembly GCF_040958095.1. Lineage (NCBI taxonomy): Eukaryota > Metazoa > Arthropoda > Malacostraca > Decapoda > Cambaridae > Procambarus > Procambarus clarkii. The sequence goes on along the minus strand of NC_091169.1, from coordinate 13,327,070 downwards.
AGATCTATTGTGTCCTGGGTAAAAGCAACACAGTGTACATAAGTGTAGTTATACTTCTATAGATAATATATTGGTGAAGGTTTATTTTTCTTGTTTACCTTCCTTTATTCCTTGCACTATTACTTGTTATCGCCAATTCTTGAGAGCTAACCACTGACTTGGGGTGGGATCATAGAAGAAGGGGCTCTAAAACACATTAAGCACAAGGAACCCAGTTACTGGCTCAAGCAGGCCTTAACAGTGATAAATGCCATATACTCAGTTACGGTAAATGAGGACCTAAAACAAAAAAAAGGTTCAAATTACAATCAAATCGGCCCATAATAGGAAAGCAGCATGTAAAGGATCTGGGAATAATGATGTCAGACGACCTAACATGTAGGGAGCATAACCAAGCAAATATAACGTCAGCTATAAAAATAATAGGATGGATTACGAAAACCTTCAAATCCAGGGATCCTATCACAATGGTTGTATTATTCAAATCACTTGTGCTGTCCCGTCTTGAGTACAGCTCAGTATTCACTTTCCCCTTCAGAGCAGAAGATTCCTGAAATAGAGGGAATACAGAGAACACATACAGCATACATAAACACTATTAAGAACCTAAACTATTAGGTTCGTCTCGAAACTCTCCAAATGTACTCTCAAGAAAGGAGACGAGAGAGTTGTCAAATAATATACAATTGGAAAATACTGGAGGGGCTAGGTTCCACATCTATACAGTAATATAACAACATACGGGAGTGAACGAAATGGAAGGAAATGCAGAGTAGAACCAGTGAAGAGCAGGGTGCCGTAAGTACACCCGGAGAGCACTATACAAACATCAGAGGTCCATGGTTGTTCAACATCCTCCCAGCGAGTATAATAAATATTGCAAGAACAAATGTGGACATCTTCAAGAGAAAACTGGATAGTTGTCTTCAAGGAGTGCCGGACCAACCGGGCTGTTGTGAATATGTGAGCCTGTAGGCTCCTCCAAACCTGTTGGACCAAGTTCTCTCAGGTCAAGCTTGGGGAGTAGAAGAACTCCCAGAACCCGATCCAGGTACAATCCAATAACCACCCGGTAGCTTTCAGACTAATTCTGTCTGGATTGATTCACTACCTCGGCTGAAAATTATTTAACTACCGCCTCAACTGGCTGAGCAATGTTGGTTCAATGTCAGTGTCCACAATATCATTGTTTATTCACATTAGTCACTGGTTACTCAGATTGGCCAATAAATAGTCACTGTTGTCACTGGCCCCTACTCACAGGCAAAGGTTAATAGATCACTACCTCACTGGTCGTCCAGTTGAATTCTTCAAGCCCCAACGCTGGCTCCTTGAGCAGACCAACCTCTTGGAGTACGACCTACCAACTCTTGACTCGTTGGAACTGCCTCTTGGACTAGACCATTACTCATCCAGATTAATCTCCCATTGTCACATGGGCCTCTTGCACTTAACATCTGTGACCTCAGGCGTGCTGTCGTGCTCTTGACACACAGCTGATCTCTTCAGTAACTTATCAAGATTACACCTTCAACAGGAGGTGGAATGGTAATACTATTCCAATAGTATCCTTCCACCTTCCATAAGCTGCTCCTTGAGTGATCGAAGTGTTGTTGCTCTTCATATTAGGCTCATCTTGCCACAATAGTCGCTATTCAGGCGGAATTTCTGCAGAGCTCTGGTGCGACACTTGTCCTAGACCGCTTCTGGAAGATCAGTGACCTAAGCTCCAATCCCTGAGCCCGGCTCGGTGCCGCCAATGACGTCACAGTAAGATTATCATTGATTGGTTGTTAGGCTGCCTCTATATTTACTCATACCTTTCCCCCCTCCCCGCTCAGCTCGTTGTTGCCGTGAGGGGGGCTTAGTGGGCAGCTGCCAGAGTGTGATGCTTCTTGGGACAGTCCTCTGTCCTTTTCTAGCCTTGTGCTCCTGCTGCCATCCTCTCCAATTCTGCTGGGCACCTTTTCCTTTTCCTTCTGTTTCGTTTTTCTCCCCCCTCTTCTCCTATCTGCTTGCCATTTCCTGCCGACCTTTTGTTTGTTCTGGTTCTTCCCTTGGACTTCTTCTGTTTTGACACCCAGGTGCTTGAGGACGCATACTCTTGCACCCGTAGAACTGTAGTACCCGACGTTGAGAGCGAGGGGAACCTTTTATTGTCACTCCCCCTTTCGTCACTGACCCCCCTCCCCGCTCAGCTCGTTGTCGCCGTGTGGGGGCTTAGTGGGTGGCTGCCGGAGTGTGATGCTCCTTGGGACAGTCCTCTGTCCTTTTCTAGCCTTGTGCTTCTGCTGCCGTCCTCTCCAATTCTGCTGGGCACCTTTTCCTTTTCCTTCTGTTTCGTTTTTCTCCCCCTCTTCTCCTATCTGCTTGCCGTTTCCTGCCGACCTTTTGCTCGTTCTGGTTCTTCCCTTGGACTTCTTCTATTTTGACGCCCGGGTGCTTGAGGAGGCATACTCTTGCACCCGTAGAACTGTAGTACCCGACGTCGAGAGCGAGGGGAACCTTTTATTGTCAATCCCCCTTTCGTCACTGAACCCGATCTCGACGGACTGTCGGTTTCTTAAGGTGGCGTTTGTGGGGCGTATACTCACGACGCACCCCTAGGAGGCCCCGGCAAGATCGGCGATAGCTTCTTGTTGGGTGTCCTGCCTCTAATTGTGGCTCCATGGTGGGTGTGGGGGCACATTCGTGAATGAATATTCCTTTTCGTAATGATGATGAACCCTGTTTCGGCTGTTTCTGCTTTACATTCTCAGGCTCGTGGGGTGGGCGACCAAGCCCCCGAGTCGGTCCGTGTTGGAAGACCGGGCTCTGTAGCCTCCACTGCATTGGGTCCCGACCTTGCTCCTCCTTTGGCCTCTCTGACTCCTTCCCCTGGCTCCCCTCCCTCCTCTGTGGTTGGGTCGAGCCCCAAGCCCCCAGTGGTGACTACCTCGTCCCTGGCGCGGCTCCATCTCTAGTTGTAACTACTGCACCTTTTAATCCCTCTCTCTCTGGGGGTTCTCACCGCCGTCCTCGTCACGGCCGCCCTTGCTCGATTCCTTCCAGTTCTGCTACCTATCAAGCCTTGTTTGGTCCCCCTTCGTGGGCCAAATATTTTGATCTCCTCCTCTTGATTCTGCGCCTCCTGACGATTTCTCCCTCCATCGACATCTCGTTGATTCCGTGGATACCTCCATTACTTTCAACCCCACTCGTCTCGGTACACGTGTCATTGTTGCTCCTTCTCAGGATGCAGCTTCTCGCTTGGCTGCCTTATCCTGCCTTGGCGAGACCCCTGTTTGGGTCTTGAAGAACGCTCAGTTGAATGCCAGTGTTGGCACTATTCTGCTCCCGCCCCATGTTGCGACCGGTGTTCGGGACCTGCGCGACTGCCACGACGATATTCGACATATCCTTGCTGCCCAGGGCCATTCTATTCTCCAGGTGGACACGTTTACTCGTTCCCCTCGTGGTAGTCGCCGTCAACCCCTCCGGGTTGTGAAGATTACCTTTGATGGTAGGACCCTTCCACCCTCTGTCATTCTTGCTGGTGCCAGGTGCTCTGTCCAAGGAGTACATTCCTTCTCCTCGGCTCTGTAACAAGCTGGAGGTTTGGGCATGGTGCCCTCCGCTGCTCCGGGACTGTCTCTCTCTGTCCTTTTGTGTGGTGGCGAAGGTCACTCTAAGTCGGAGTGCACTTCTCCCCAGGCTCGTTGCCTCAACTGCGGTGAGGCCCATCCTACCTTCTCCCGTGCGTGTGTCCATTACAAGCTTGAGGCAGCCGTCCTCAACTTGAAGCACCGGGAGCGTTTATCTTTTCCTGAGGCGAGACGCCAGGTTCGCCGGCTCCCGCCTTATGCTAATATCTCTTATGCTTGCGTGTTGTGCTCTTCTTCTCCTCGTCCTTCCCACCTTCCTCAGACTCACAACCGTTTCCGGGCCTTGGACCCTGATACGCCCACTGCCCCCTCCTCTGTTCCTTTGGGTTCTCTCCCGAAGGATCCACTTCCTGGTCCTCTGTCTGGGGTTCCCCTTCTTTCTACCCGGTCTGTCATGTCTCCTGTGTCTTCTTCCTTGTCTCCCTCCGTTCCTCCTTCCCATCCTTCCCCTCCGTCTCTTGACTCTCCCCGCCGCCTGTCAGTGCGGGCTGATGTCCATCGCTCTCCAAACGGCCGTCATGTGTGCTCTCGTTCAGCTTCTCCTGTTGAGACGCTAGAATTCGTTGCCCAGTGCGTGGTTGCTGGGACACCTGTCTCTTTAAGTCAGAAGCGTAAGCCTGGCTCCTCTCCTTCCTCCTCCCCGGCGAGTAAGAAGGTTTCGCTTTCTTCCTCGGCCCCTACTTCTGCCTCTCTCGCTCCTTCCCCTCCCATTTCGGTGGTTGCGCCCCCTGTTCCTGCTATGGAGGTTTCTTTAGCCCCCGCTTCCCTCTCGGTTGCTGCTCTTGCTGAGATGCGCTCCCCTCTTTCTACCCCCCCCCCCTCTTCCTCCTCCTCCTCCTCCTCTGGACCCCGCCCGCCCACCTCTGATCTGTTTTCCCGTTTCCTTCCCTCCGTCTTTGCTCAGTTTATCATGCCCCCTAACCCTGACTTTGCTGACCCTGATCCCGACCCTGATATTCATTAACGTGCTCTGTTGCTCTTTCGCCTTTGTTTCTTCCTTGTTCTCTGTTTTTGTCCTTTCTCTTCTCGTCGTTTTCCATTCTTCAATGGAACGTTCGAGGTTATTACGCCAATTTCCTCGAACTCCAACTTTTGATTTCGCGGTTTTCGCCCCCTTTGTGTCTGTCTCCATGAGCCAATGCTTGGTGCTCGTCCTGGTCGTTTCGTGGCTGTTCCTTTCTCTCCTCCCCCACCAGCCATTGCTGGGGCTTCTAATTCTTCAGCTCTCTTGATTCGTGCTGATGTTCCCTTTGTTCCTTTACTTTTTCCTTCGCCTCTCCATTGTTCTGCTGCTTGTATCTTTGTGGGGAAATGGTACACAGTTTGTTCCATTTATCTCCCCCTGAGTGTCCCACTTTCTCTTCCTGATTTGAAACACCTTCTAGACTCCTTGCCGGAGCCTGTGCTCCTGCTGGGTGACTTCAATTGTCGTCATTCACTTTGGGGTGACGTTCTGATGAATACCCGGGTCGCCTTCTTGAGCCGTTTCTCCTCTCTTCTTCCCTGTCTCTTCTGAATTCTGGTGAGCCCACTCATTTGGATTCTCGGACTCGCACCTTTTCTTGTCTTGATCTTTCTCTCTGCTTTTCTTCTCTTTACTTAGATTTCACGTGGCAGGTTCTTGATGACCTCCATGGAAGTGATCATTTCCCCATCCTTGTTTCCTTTTTCTCTTTTCGCCCTTCCCTCTCTTTCCCTAGGTGGCAGTTTGCTAAGGCGGACTGGACCCTATTCACCCTCAGTGCTGCTCTCTCTGACCTCTCCCTTCTGCCTCTCTCTCGCGCTCTCCTCCTTTTTCATGACACTGTCTTTAACGCTGCCCTCCACTCTATCCCTCGCTCTTCCTCTCGGGGTCCACGGAAGTGCGTTCAATGGTGGAATGCGGACTGTGCTCGGGCTGTCCGCTGTAAGCGTGCAACCTGGAAGAGGCACCGCCGTAGGCAGACGACCGATTCTTTTCTTTCTTTCGGAAAGCGAGTGCGGTGGCCCGTAGGGCCATCCGTACGGCTAAACGTGAATGTTGGGCATCTTATGTCTCGACAATTACGTCCGAAACTCCTCTGGCCCAGATCTGGAAGTGTATCCGCAAGATAGCGGGTAAGTTCGTTCCCGATGTTTCACCGGTCCTTCACCTCCATGATACTCTTGTGGCGGACCCGTTGCAGGTCGCTTCTGTACTGGGTTCCCACTTTTCTTCTGTTAGCTCTGGTCTTCATCTTCCCCAATCTCTCCTTCTTCGTAAACCTGTCCTTGAGTCTCGTCCTTTAGATTTCTGCACTCGTCTTCAGCTTCCCTATAATAATCCCTTCTCTCTCTCTGAACTTCGTTCTGCCCTGGCCCTCTGCGGTTCTACGGCGGCGGGCTCTGATGGTATTCATTATGAGATGCTTCGCCATCTCCCTCCGTGCACGTCTCAGTATTTACTGAGTCTGTATAATCGAATCTGGGAGTCGTCGTCAGTCCCTGAGGACTGGCTCGATGCCGTTGTCCTCCCTGTTCGCAAACCGGGGTCTCTGGGTACTTCCCCTAAGGACTTTTGCCCTATTGCTCTCACAAGTTGTGTCTGCAAACTCTTTGAACGTATGGTTAACGTTCGTCTGATGTGGTTCCTGGAACACCATCACCTCCTCTCCCCTTCTCAATTTGGTTTCCGCAAGTGCCGCAGCACGACAGATGTCCTGGTGAACTTGGAGGTCTATATTCGTACTGCTTTTGCTGCGAAGACCTCCGTTGTTGCCGTCCTTTTTGACCTAGAAAAGGCTTACGACACCACTTGGCGATATCATATTCTATCTCAACTTCATTCTTTTGGCCTTCGTGGTCGTCTCCCTCTCTTTCTCCGCAGCTTCCTCTCTCGTCGTTCCTTTCGGGTGCGCCTTGGTACTGCTCTCTCTGCCTCTTTTCAGCAATACGAAGGTGTGCCCCAGGGTAGTGTTCTGAGCACTACTCTTTTTCTGGTTGCCCTCAATGGTCTTCTTTCCTCTCTTCCTTCTGATGTCTTCTCCGCTCTCTATGTCGATGATCTTACCCTTTGCTGTCAGGGTGATGATTCGCCTCTCCTTCAGCGCCGGCTTCAACTTGCAATTGATGCCGTGTCGACTTGGGCCACCGATCATGGCTTCAAGTTCTCTACTTCTAAGACTTGTGCCATGACTTTTACGCGGAAACGGGTCGTTCTTCGTCCCTCTTTGTCACTTTATGGTCATCCCCTTGAATACAAAGATTCCGCGAAGCTTTTGGGGTTATTCCTTGACACTCGTTTGTCTTGGTCTCCCCATATCTCTTACCTCTGTGTTGAGTGCTCTAAGGCCCTTACCCTCCTTCGGGTCTTGTCCCATACTTCTTGGGGGGCAGATAGGCGCACTCTCCTTGCTTTACATTCTTCACTGTCTTCACTATTTTGCGCGGTCCTTACAACATCCTTCCTCTCGCCTCTGTTGTGCTTTAACTTTTACCCCTCCTGCGGTTCCTGTTCCTCTTCACCACCTCCCTCTTTCTGTCCGGTTATCTCGCCTCAAGGATTCTCTTTCCGTTCGTATTTCTAATGTTTCTCCTCGTGTTGTTCCATCTTTGCCCCCATGGAGAGTCCCTCTTCCGCGGTTTTGTACTTCCTTGACCCGTATCACTAAAGCTTTTACCCCTCCTACGGTTCTAAAACACCTTTTCCTTGAGCACTTTTCTTCTCACTCCCGCTCCGTTTCTGTCTTTACCGATGGGTCTAAGTCTGCGGACGGTGTTGGCTACTCTGTTGTTTTTCCTGATCGCACTTATATGTGTCGCTTACCTCCGGAGACTAGCATCTTTACAGTGGAACTTTATGCTATTCTCTATGCTCTTCGTCTCCTGCTTTCTCGTTGTCAGTCTTCCTTTGTAGTTGTTGTTGATTCTCGTAGTGTCCTCATGGCTCTCGGGTCCTTTAATCCGGTTCATCCAGTAGTTGTCGAGATCCAGCATTGGCTGTTTCTTGTTCACAGTAAATTTAAGTCGGTTGAGTTTTGTTGGGTTCCCAGCCATGTTGGTGTGTCTTTAAATGAGCGTGCGGATGCTGCCGCCAAGGAAGCTGTCCGCTCTTGTCCCATCTCTCGTAAAGGTATTCCATATTCCGACTTTTACCCGGTTATCCATTCCTCCGTCCTTTCCCGTTGGCAGGCTTCTTGGTTGTCTGTTACTGGTAACAAACTACGTTCTCTTAAATGTTGTGTTTCCTCGTGGCCGTCCTCCTACCACTGTAACCGCGATGGGAAACAGCTCTGGCGGGGTTGCGTATTGGCCATACTCGCTTAACCCATGGTCACTTGATGGAGCGCCGCCCTGCTCCTTATTGTCCTAGTTGCATTGTCCCTCTTACGGTCATGCATGTCCTTCTTGAATGTCCTGACTTCCAGGACAAGCGTGTGTCTTGCTTTCCGACCGTCCCCCGCGGTCACTTGTCCCTCAATAGAATTCTTGGTGACTCGGATACTTTTGATATCGTTTGCCTTATGCGTTTTTGTTCTCGTATTGGCATCCTTGGTGATATTTAGCGCCCTTTGATTATTCTGCGCATTTGATGGTGCTACATAGCCTTCCCGGTTTGGTGCCTTCTTTTGGTAATTACTTACTTACTCATACCTTTCATTATACGACTCTGAGGCTGGCATTGCTGCGTCGCGGGAGTTGCCGGTTGTGTGGCCTGCCACCTGGCACCATCTTCGCCCTGGTTTTGTCCGCATTCCTACATTAACCTAAATTCGCCCTAAAATAGCGATGAAGGCACTTTCCTTGGTAAGCATTGTTTATGGCGTCTACGATGTTGTTAGGTGGGATAAATGACTATTGAACCAGGCGAGGACTGCATTTAGACGGCGATTGTAACAACCCACCTTACCTGTCTAGTCCCATGCAGAAAAAACGTATATATTTATGAGCTGTAACTTTTCTACATAGATGCCATTTCTAACGTTGGTAACGAAAACATAAAAATCGCGACCTATAGT